>NW_024098004.1:0-7273 GCF_016545835.1 Crotalus tigris | reverse complement strand
GGCCCAAGCTCTTCATCAAACTGTGAGTCTTGTAACTCATCAGAGCCTCCCTCTGACCCTGATGGCCCTTCAAATGCCTCCTCCACCTCCTCCTCAGATTCCCCAGACTCAGCTGTTGGGAACACAGGCTGGCATGGAATCACGACAGCTTCTTGGAACTGCTGAAAGAACTAGTCATATAAATATAAATATAAAGAATATATATATAAAAAAACAAAGTCCAGTTGCCTCATGAAAAAGCATCTTTGGGATAACTATAATCTGGATGACTGAGAATCTCCATAGACATTGGGCGGAATCACAGTTTATTTGAGGATGTAAATACAGCAATCAAAGTTTGCAATGGAAGTTAAGTTGTCAAGTATTTACCCATGTACCATTTATTTGATTCTCCCAGGAAGAGAGGTCCCTTTGGACGGCTCTTTCCTGGTTTATAAACCTTGCAGTCAAAGACTATTTCCCACCATGGAGGAAGAAAGACATCTCCATGGGGGTTTAAGGGGTCTAAAGACCAGAGGAAATGGCTGAATTCTGAGACATCTCCAGTGTGGTCCCTAAAATGCAAGGCTCCATGCAAAGGCTTTATTAATTGCAAAATATCTTGAAATTCACCTGTACTAAGTTTCCAGTGAGAAGTTAAGATCCAAACTTTCCAAAAAGATGTCTTTCTGGAGTTTTCATAAATAATCACAGTCAATTGTACACTGCTAGTAACAGCAGAGTCTCCAAGCAGAATAAGTACTTCTGCTTTAAGCCGAGTAAGGGCATTGAGAAGAAACATTTCCATCCTAATTTGAGTATCATCTAATTTCAACTTTTCAGTGAAGGCCAGGCAGATCTCCTTCTCCTTGAGTGTTGGCGTCAGAATTGAAATGAAATGTTCTCCATTGTCATCTTCAGGGGCCAGAAACCCAACCCAGTTCCACTGGAAATATAGGAGCAGCTGGACTAAACCCATATACTGAGAAGATTCCTTGGGATTAATTTGAAAGAAAGAAGGATAAATTCTCCTCTCTCCTTGTGAGAACTCAAAGCCAACGCCAAGCTGGAGAAAGTAAGATTCTTTTTCAAAGAAGAAGAAAAGTCTGATGTTGACTTTAGGGGGGTCACCATTGTGTGGTTTATGGCCCCAGCAATCAGGGTGACTCACTTTGAGTGGCAAACTTAATCTCCTTCCATTATTAGGAAGAGCCCCCAGTTACACATTTTTATTGGTTGTGGTATGTCAGAAAACAAAAGAAATCACCAACCTAATACAGAGAATAAATGGCACTGAAATGATGGCTACCTATTAATAAAGAATAAATTAAGAGTCACATGGTCATGATGCCCCTCTGAAAAAAAATTATCTCTTTGGCTTCTATGTGAGCTTCTGATTTTTGTCTATTCCATACTTTAACCATTGGAACTCTCTTTCCTGTGGGACCTTAAAAATGCTGAAAATGGAAGAGATCAGCCTTGATGATTTGGATTGAGACCACCAATGATGGACAGCAGAGTGTCCTGCTGGTCACATTTGTAACCTGGAACCACTTGGCCTCATGAGGAGAGGATGGAGAGGCTGTTTAAGGAAATAAACGTCTCGATCTGGAAATGTTTATAGATGTGGAAGCCAAGTGTGGTATTGGGGAGCAGAAGAAAGTCCTTATTGATCTCAGAGACAGCAAACTTCAATGCAAGGAACTGCTGGTAGTTACTGGGTATGGGTCTGGGATGAGAAAACCATTGGAGAACATTACATTGGGTCTCCCATGGCTAAACTTGTAGGATTGTCAGAATCCAATTATATTTCATTTCTAGCTATCTACTCTGGAAAAACACCATTTCTTACTCTCTCTGGATTCTGTCATACTACGAAAGGGGAGGAGGATAAGCAAGGGGGTTTTATGGCTCTCACTTCCTTCATTAAACTACAAAGGACTGGATGTTGAATCTCATCAAGAGGACTGACCATAACAATATGGCCATCAACCTTTCATCTAATCTCTCTGAAGTCTCCCTTTTGTCGACAGTGAGGGAAAAGGGGGGGGGATGTAAGAACCCACCCCACTTTGCATCTTAAGAAGACAGAACTCTTGGAATAATTCTTCCAACAGGAATCCTTTATTAAGAGAAAATGGTTGCAGGCATGCTAGACAGGACTTGGGGTTCAAGCTATCCCATTCAAGGTTTTAAGGGGTTCCCCAGTAGTCCCACCCAATCAACCCCCCTTCCAGTGATAGTTTCAAGTATCACAATTCCACCCCCTTTCTTCTTCCTTCCGTCTGGATGGAGACTTCAGGTAACTACATGAAAGGCAAATACCCTGCTTTGTTATGATAAGGTCCTCTAGTGCTAACGCTTTGATGTTACAATAAACACACATTCAGCATTCAGCTCTTTGAAGTCTACTGAAGGAAGTGAGGGCCATAAAGCCCCTTTGTTCTCCCCCTTCTCTCCCTCTGATGGCAGAATCCAGAGAAGGCAGAATTGGGAGTTTCTATATTTGATAATTAAAGATGAAATGTGATTGGATTCTGACATCCGGCCCCTCTTAAAAATAAGAGAGATCCACCTGAAAGAAAACACAAGTATAAAATTTAGTTAGGCTTGTTAGGATACTCTGTGTGAAACTTCTTCAATAGCTTCGGGGCTCTGACATGACGTTTATGGACCCACTCATTTTGTGAGGGAGGGAGGTGTTTCCAGGCAACTAGGTACTGAGTTGCTCCGTGATATCTCCTAGAGTCAAGGACTTCCTTTATTTCGAAGTGTTGTTCACCCTCCACCATGATTGGAGGTGGTGGGGGGGGGATTTTGGCCGTAGAGGTGACTGATGCTCTCTTTTCAGCAAGCTGCAATGAAAAATTGGGTGTATTTGCCTGAGATTTTTGGGTAATTCTAATTCTACTGTTACTGGATTTATGATTCTTTTAATTGAAAAGGTCCTATATATTTTGGTCCAAGTTTTTTACAGGGCTGTAGGGACTTTAGGTATTTTGTAGATAAGTACACCATTTCTCCTATAATGAATGGTGTAGGATCAACCCTTTTTTTATCGGCTTGTGTTTTATATGCCTGCCTAGCTTCATCTAGTGCTTTTCTGACTATTGGCCAGGTGTTTTGTAATTTCTCCATCCAGTCTTTCAGCGAGGGGATCGTTGGTTCGTTTGGGGTTAATTCTGGCATGGGGTTGAAACTTTGACCGGTGGCTATTTGAAAAGGAGTGTAACATGTGCTGGAGTGGACTGCATTATTGTAGGCAACTTCTGCAAAAGGGAGTAAGTCCGCCCACTCGGTCTGCTGGAAACTAAGAAAACATCTTAAATATTGCTTAAGTACGGAGTTCATTTTTTCAGGCCCCCCCATTTCCTTGAGGGTGGTGGCTAGATGTCAGTCCCTGAGTGGTTCCTAAGAGGGATAAAAATTCCTTCCAAAATGCAGACGTAAATTGCACCCCCCTGTCAGAGATGATGCGTTGGGGTGCCCCATGCAATCTGTAAATGTGTTGGATGAAAAGTTTTGCTAAAGCTTTTGCAGTGGGAATCTTTTGGCAAGGGATAAAGTGCACCTGTTTGGAAAACAAGTCCGTGACCGTCCAGACCACAGTATTCCCATTGCTTTCTGGCATTTCCACTATAAAATCCATGGCTATTTCTCTCCAGGGGGCTGAGGGACTTGCCACTGTTTGCAATAGTCCTGGCACTTTCCCTTGCAACCTCTTTGCCGTTGCACATTTTGGACAACTGGCTATATAACTTTCAATGTCCTTTTTCATGGATGGCCACCAAAATTGCCGTTTAATTAAATGTAAAGTTTTTACAAATCCAATATGCCCTGCTGATTTTGTGTCATGGCAAAGGTGCATGAAAGTTACTCTTTGAGTTGTTGGTATATATAACTTTTCCCCTACCCAAGGCAACCCGTCTTTCATTGTGCACACATTTTTGTTTTTCTGGAACCATTCATCTGTTTCCAAACTTTTTCTGAATTCAATTCCAGTTTGGCTGTCCAGTTGTGGTTTTAATTTGGCTTGGGTTCTTGTGGTTACTGGTGCTGCCAGTTGTGACTCTGCCATTATTGGTCTAGAGTCTGTGGTTCGTGCACTGTTATATTGGGGCATGCGAGATAGAGCATCTGCCAGGAAGTTCTTTCTTCCTGGTAAATGTGTGAGCTTAAATTGGAATTGGTGAAAATGCTGGGACCAGCGGGCTTGTTTGGGATTGAGTTTCCTGGAAGTTTTCAGGGCTTCTAAATTTTTGTGATCAGTCCACACCTGGAAGGGGATTTTGTTGCCTTCCAGGAACTGTCGCCACATGAGTAATGCCCAACGTATTCCATATGCCTCCTTCTCCCATACGGGCCAGCGCTGTTCTGTTTCCGGGAGTGATTTTATTGGCTGTATATGCAACAGGGTTGCAATACTGCATCAACATTTTTTTTCCCCCTTGGTTTAAAAAAATTTAGCACAGCCCCCACTGCCACATCTATTGCATCTGCCTGTATTACAAAGGGCTTGTCCATCTCTGGGTGCCTTAGTACTGGGTCGGCAGAAAAAAGTCTCTTTAGTCTCTCAAACGCTGCTTGGCACTCCATTGTCCATGTTAGTGGCTGGCTAGGTTTTACTGAGGATGTTCCCTTCGTTTTTAGTAAGTTGGTGAGGGGCAAGGCTATCTGTGCAAATGAGGGGATGAATGGGCGGTAAAAATTTGCAAAGCCCAGGAAACTTTGTAGTTGCTTTCTTGTGCGGGGTGGTGCCCAATTTAGTACTGCTTTGACCTTCTCTGGGTCCATTTCAATGCCCTGTGGGGATATGCGATAGCCTAGTAGTCTATCCTTCATGGTGAATCGATTGATAGAGTCTGGCATATGGTGAGCGGTTCGACTCGCCCAGTCTTCTTTAAAACGCTATGACCAAGTGTGACGTGTTCTTTTGTGTTTTCAGTAAAGATAAGTAATGTAGTCCAAAGTAAACAAGGCCCCCTTAAAACAGGGCTCCCTTAGAAAGTCATGATAATTGCATAAAGACTGCAGGGCCCCTTGTAATCCAAATGGCAAGACTTTGAATTGATAGCACCCCATGGGGCAGTTAAATGCAGTCTTCCATTCGTCCCCTTCCTTGATTCTCACGCGATAGTAAGCTTCCCTTAGGTCTAGTTTAGAAAAAAATTTCCCTTTCGATAGGTGTGACAGGATGTCTTTCATGAGGGGCAGCGGGTATAGGTTGCTTTCACTGATTGTATTCAGGGCCCTATAATCCACGCATAAACGTAAAGAGCCATCCTTCTTCTCTCTAAAAAGGACCGGGGCAGCCATTTAGGTTGGCTGGATCAAGAAACCTCTCTCCAGGTTTTTTTTTTTTTTTTCCTAAATCTCTCCATTTCCTCCTTCTCCTTTGGCTCATGGAGTATAATCTGGGCTTCGGGAGTTTTTCCCCAGGCTTGAATTCAATGGTACAGTCTGTGGGTCGGTGGGGGGGAAGCTCATTCGCCCTCTACTCACTGAAGACTTCAGCAAGGTCTCTGTATTCCTCTGGTATTTCTGTTAATCTTTTTCCTCTCCTATGGATGCTTTTTCTATTCTTGATTCTGGTAGCCTCCCTTGGGGTTTTAAGTCCATAGGGTCCCCCTTTGGGAATTTGATTTCTGTCGTCCTCCAATTTACCCAGGGGTTCCATTTTTTAACCATTCCATCCCTAGGATCATTGGGCATTCCATGCCTGGGGTCACCACAAACGTTATGTCCTCCTCATGTTTGCCCAGGGAGAGGTGTATTGGTAAAGTGGCTAGGGTAGCTGGCACCCCCCCTGCTATGGATCCATCTAGCTGGCCAAATGAGATTGGTTGTTACAGTCTCCTGGATGGGATGCCCAGATTCCCCACTAGTGTTGGGCTAATGAGGCAGCGGGTGCAGCCAGAGTCTATTAAGGCTTTCACCTTCACAGCTTCGGGCATGGGGGGGATTAATATAGTCACTGTTTTGAAGATGGGTGTGATGCATCCACTTACCAGGGGTTCGCCCTCCGAGCTTTCATCTGAGGCATCCACCGGCCCTGTGGTGTAGGCTGGAGTCCTTTCCCCTTGGTGAGCAGAGGTGGGGGTTTCTGCAATTTCCATCATTCTCATGGCCGTTTCTTTTGGCTTAGCTGAATACTTTCCGGGTTTGTTGATTGGGGATCTGTCTGGGTGGTGCTGGGGGGCCTTTGAGCGGCATTCTACAGCTCGATGCCCTTCTCTTCCGCACTTGAAACATCCCATTTGCTTCTTGGCTGTATCCGATGATTTAACCGGTTGGTGTGTCAGCTCAGGCGGGGGGCGGCTCCATTGTTTTCCTCGGCGGTGCCTCTTCAATATGTCGATCTCTGCTTCCTCTGCCAAGACGTAACCATTCATCAATTCGATGTGGGTCCCCTCGGGGCAGGCAAGCATCATAAGATCATAGTTAGTCCGTTTTGAAAATGGCCAAGGAGGATACTTCTGGCCAATTCAGTTTGCTGGCAATGGGCCCGGAAATTCGTGTGTATACTCAGCCACTGGCGTTGGGCCCCCCCCCCCCCCGCCCCCCCCCCCCCCCCCCATGCCCTCTAGTGTTATCTTTCACGGGCTTTGCGATCAGCCAGGGGGTCTTCAAATCGTCTTCTCAAAGAGGACATGAAACGGTTGAAGTTACTGAGTTCTGGGGCATTGGAGTCATGCAAGTTCACTACCCAATCCGCAGCTGGTCCATCCAGGGCAGAGTGCACGATCCGGATGCGGGCTTTGTCGCTGGGAATATCCTGCCCATATTCCTCCATGTAGCTGAGGACTTGGGTTAGGAAAAACCCCCAGCGTGTTGGCTCCCCTTTGAATTTCACTTCCAACGGTGGACGTCTTGGAATGGATCGGTGCCTCTGTTGTGGGTGGTAGTGCCTTCCGTCCAGATTGCCATCTGTGGTCCGGGAGGGGGTGGGAGCTCCTGGATCAGTAGATGTCCCTGGGGTTGCAGGTTCCATGTCCCCCTCGGTGTCTCTCCCTTTGCGGCTCCAGGAACTGGGGCGGCCGTAGGGTTCAGTATTCTCCTCTCCTAGGGAGCTGAGAGTTCTTTTCATCAGGTCAATAGCTTTCTCTAGGATCAAGTCTGAGTACGGTGCCCAGCTTCCTCCCTCTTCACTTGCGTGCAGGGATTTCTCCATCTCCTGCTTCCATTCTGGTTGCTTGGTCCCCCGTCTCAGGGTCACCTTTCTTGATTCCTTTCCCCACTCACTTTTCTTTCCAACGCCCATTGACCAGCGAGGCTTGTTGTCCTGTGTCTCCAC
>NW_024098003.1:0-12611 GCF_016545835.1 Crotalus tigris | reverse complement strand
TCTTTGTGTATCTTGGGGAGACCATAGAGTTTGGGGCATCTGGATGATTTCTCTCTGGGAATGATTCTTTGCTGGATCTCTTCGCTAATGGGGGAGGCTTTTATTTTGGATCTGGTGGTTTTTTCCAGGTAGTTGGTGGGATCTGTATTTAGGGGTTTGTATGTGGAGTCTTGGAGTAGGTTGGTTAATTTGGTTTGGTAGTCAGATGTGTTCATAACCACTGTGGCGTTGCCCTTGTCTGCTGGTAGGATTATTATGCTGGTGTCTTCTTTCAGGTTACGTAGTGCTGTCTGTTCCCCTTTGGGTAAGTGCTCTGGGGGGGCTTGTGTGCAGAGGATGTTGGTGATTTTGAGTCTGATTCTGTTAGCGTCATCGGGGTTGATTTTGGTCAGGCTGGTTTCAACTCCACATATAATGGTTTCAGTGGGGATGTGTTTGGGAGCGACTGCAAAGTTGAATCCTTTGGAAAGAACATTGGTTTCGGCTTTGGTGAGGATCCTATCTGAGATGTTATGCACTGTTTGCTTCATGTGTGGCTGTGAGGGAGGAGGGGTTTGTTTCTGGCGTTCTTGTAGTCTTCGGAGTGTGTTGGTGTGTGTATCTGTCTTGAAGGTGGTCTGTGTTTCGGCTCTCCAGACGGCAAGTTGTTTGGATTTGTCCCAAAGTGCGGGGTGGATCTTGTTGCTGAGTTTGAGGTGGAGTGTGAGGAGATCTTTGTTAATTCGGTCTAGGAGGAATCTTTTTGTGGAAGTCATTCGAGTAGGGCCCAATTCGTGCTTCAGGATCCGTTTGGTGGCTGCTGCAGAGTTGAGTGAATTTCAGTTGGAACATGGTGGGGATTAGATTTGATCCGGCAGTTGTTAAGTAGGAATGGAGGGTCACATAAAAGGAACTCTTGGACTTCAAGTTTTTCATAGGTCCTGAGTCAGATGGTGGATTTCCTCCCCGTAGAGGTTCGAGATTTGTTTTCTGAGGTGTTCGCGGGTATTTGTATATAGGTCTTTGGTTGTTCGGGTTTTCTCCCGCGTAAAATTGGAAGTGTCTTGGCAACGTTTCGACGAAGTCACATTCGTCATCTTCAGGCGGGGGTTTTTAGCTTCTTGCTTTGAGCAGCAATGTGTGGTTTTAGCTGTTTCTTCCTTTTAACTGCCAGTGAGGGTATGAACTGATTGGATGGGAGCTTTGCTGTGTTCTGATTGGGTGGAGGTGTGTTCTGAATGGTTAGTGGCTTGGCTGTGCTCTGATTGGCTGGGGGAGTGTTCTGTTTGGTTGTGCTCAGGTGGTACCTGAGGTGCAGAGGGTTTAAGATTTTGGGGTTAGGGGGTCGTTTTGTCAATAAGGGGCAGGTTTTCAATGGCTGGGTAGGCGGGGAAAAGGTTATTATCTCGCTTGTTCATGCTGTGTGGGCGTTTTTCTATCTCGATTGGCTTCCTGATTATCTGTTATAAAAATGTTCCATTTGGCAATTGGTTCTTCTGGTATTTAAAAAGTCAATTCGTGTACGTGGCTTTTAAGGTGTTGGACCAGGAAGATGTTGTTCTCTTTTTTGACTGAAGTCGATGTCTTCAATGCGTGCACTTATTTCTCTGTTGTTTGTCTCCGATGTATGGGTGGGACAAGTGGTGCAGGGATGTGAGTATACTCCTTTTGGATTTTAACTAATCCTAATTCAATTTTATCTTTGGGGTTTCTAAGGATGGTGGATATTTTTCTGTTTGTGCAGAATGCTGTTTTGATGTTGTGTTTATGGAGGATCTTACTGATTCTGTCTGTGGTGCCTTTTATTTATGGGAGGAGGGCTTTGCCGTTTTCTTGTTCTTTGTCTTGGATTTTAGTGGGGGTTTCTTTTTGGATTAGGTTTGTAATCTTATTTCTTTGGAATCCATTGGATGTTAGTACATTGGTGAGAGTGTGTAGTTCAGTTTTTAGGTGTTGTTCGTCAGCTAAGCGTTTTGTTCTGGAGATGAGTGTCTTGGCTACAGAGTTGATCTGTGCTGGGTGGTGGTGTGAGAGAGCGTGCAGATAGCGGGTTGTGTGTGTTTTCTTCTGGTAGATGGTGTGTCCTAGGGAGCCATTGGATTTCTTGTAGACTAAGACATCCAGGAAGGGAAGTTGGTTGTTAGCTTCTGTTTCCATGGTAAACTGTATTTTGGGGTGTAGGCTGTTGAGGTGTGTGAGAAAGTTGTCCAGTTTTTCTTTCCCATGTGGCCAGATTATGAAGGTGTCGTCTACGTATCTAAGCCAGAGTTTGGGTTTGTGATCCGATTTTTCTAGAGCTTGGGGTTTCAAAGTGTCAATGTAGAGGTTGGAATGACCAGGGTGAGAGGGGGGTGATGCCCATAAGGTGTGCTCCTTCTGTTGTTTGTATTTGTCCGTATAGAATGAAGATGGTATAGGCAGTGGTTGGCCAGATCTACATGTTTTGGGGGGGGTTGATATTGTTTTGAATAGCTGTCCAAGCTTCCTGAAGGCACTTGGGTGAAGAGGATTTATGACATCGAAGATCATTAGTAGTCGCTGGGCTGTATAAAGCTTGTTTCTTTATGATCTCTATAAACTGGGAATGAATTTTTTACGTGTGAGGTGCTGGATTCTGCATAGGGCTGAAGTTGTTGGCGAGAAAATTTGGTGCTAGAGTTTGTGTGAGGTGAGCCTATGGAGCTGACTAGAGGTCTGAGTGGGGGTCCTTCTTTGTGTATCTTGGGGAGACCATAGAGTTTAGGGCATCTGGATGATTTCTCTCTGGGAATGATTCTTTGCTGGATCTCTTCGCTAATGGGGGAGGCTTTTATCTTGGTTCTGGTGGTTTTTTCCAGGTAGGTGGTGGGATCTGTATTTAGGGGTTTGTATGTGGAGTCTTGTAGTAGGTTGGTTAATTTGGTTTGGTAGTCAGATGTGTTCATAACCACCGTGGCGTTGCCCTTGTCTGCTGGTAGGATTATTATGCTGGTGTCTTCTTTCAGGTTACGTAGTGCTGTCTGTTCCTCTTTGGGTAAGTTGCTTTTGGGTGGCTTGCTGGTGCAGAGGATGTTGGTGATTTTGAGTCTGATTTTGTTAGCGTCATCTGGGTTGATTTTGGTCAGGCTGGTTTCAACTTCACATATAATGGTTTCAGTGGGGATGTGTTTGGGAGCGACTGCAAAGTTGAATCCTTTGGAAAGGACATTGGTTTCGGCTTTGGTGAGGATACTATCTGAGATGTTATGCACTGTTTGTTTCATGTGTGGCTGTGAGGGAGGAGGGGTTGTTGGCGTCTTGTAGTCTTCGGGTTTGTTGGTGGTGTATCTGTTCTTGAGGTTGGTCGTTTGTTGCGGCTCTCCAGACGGCGAGTTGTTGGATTTGTCCCAAAGTGACGGGGGTGGATCTTGTTTGCTGAGTTGAGGTGGAGTTGAGGAGATCTTGTAATTCGGTCTAGGAGGAATCTTTTTGTGTGAAGTTTTCATTCTGATTTCAGGGACACTTCTGTCTTTTCAGGATCGTTTGGTGGTGCAGGAGTTAGGAGTGGAATTTCAGTTGAAAAGTGGCGGATTTAGATTTTGATCTCGGCAGTTACGTAGAATGCGAGGTTCACATAAAATGGAAGCTCTTTGGACTTCAAGTTTTTCATAGGTCCTGGTCAGATGGTGGATTTCCTCCCCGTAGAGGTTCAATATTTGTTTTCTGAGGTTTTCGCGGGTATTTGTATGTAGGTCTTTGGTTGTTCGGGTTTTCTCCCACGTAAAATTGGAAGTGTCTTGGCAACGTTGATATATATAAATATATATATCAAAAATATATATAAATAAAATAAATATATTTATTTATTTATTTATTTACATTGCCCCCAACAATCTGGGTCCTCATTTTACCTACCCCGGAAGGATGGAAGGCTGAGTCAACCTTGAGCCGGTGAAATTTGAACCGCTGACCTGCTGAACACAGTCAGCTAAAGTGGCCTGCAGTACTGCACTCTAACTGCTGCGCCACCTCGGCTGTTGTGGTTCATAAGTCAAGGACTGCCTGTAAAAAAGCCGGCACCCACACTGTGTTTATGTGTGTATAAAGGCTGCTGCAACCCACCCCCTCTGGCCCCCTCTCGAGGCACTGGGGAGCTATGGGAGGGTCTCCCCCAAAGCAAGGGGCAGGCTTTGCTTTCTGCTCTTCCATCTTGCAGACACACCTGTGCCTTTACAGAGGGGGAGGGGCTGGTGGGGAGGAGCAATGGGGCAGGGGACAGGTTATCTGGCTTTCATTTAAGGGGAGGGGGGTCTCTGTTGCACCCCCACCAGACTTTGGGCGATTCTCCTCCAAGCTTACACGGCGGCGTTTTAAGCCAGGGGTAGCAAGCACAGCAACTTTACGACCTGTGGACTTCAACTCCCAGAATTCCCCAGCCAGCCATGCTGGCTGGGGAATTCTGGGAGTTGAAGTCCACAGGTCGTAAAGTTGCCCACATCTGAGTTAGGCCAGGTAGAAAAACAAATTACAGGGCTGTGGGAGAGACCGCGAAAGGGGAAAAGTCAGCCCAAAAGGAAGCTGGAAAAAAAGCAGGATGATGGCCAGCAGAGCAAAACAGGGAGGTGGCCACCAAGTCCTTTGACTCAAAGCTGCCCCCAAAGTGCTTCCTGCAAAAGGCAACTGGACATTTTTTGAGAGGTTTTTTTTTTCCCCCTCAAAAATGTTCCACCTCTGGTGGAAGAAGCTTCTTTGGTTCTGACTGAAGTTCTGACGCAGCTTCTTGGGGGAGAAGAGAAACATTTTCCAAGAAGTAAAACCCAGAGAGCCCAGGTGCCTTTTGGAAAAAGCAGCTTCGGGACCACCAGGACCCGGATGGCGAGCGCGAGAAAAAGAGGAATGTCTCCCTGAGTTTTCGAATCGCTTTTCACCAAAGCGAGTGGGGGGAAGTGTTGGCAAAGCACGGAGGATTGAGGCCCGCTGCACACTGGCTCTTTGTGCAAAACCGGGCCTCGGGGGCAAGGAGACTATTTGTGCAGCTGAATGGTGTCAAATCTCCACTTTTATTTTTCTGCATTTGAACAACAACAAGAACAAAAAAAACCCACCACCTTTTTGTGTTGGAAATAAAGGCCACTTTCACGCAGCCGCGCACACCGGCCCCTGTCCTGGACAAAGCATTCTCGTGCCCGGACTCGGGGGGGGGGTGCTTCCCTTCCGTGGGGAGAAGGGCAGGTTGGACGTGGCTCACTTGCTGGTTTTGGCTGCCGGTTCTCTCACCAAATTCAAGAGTTTGTCCAGTTTTGTGATCTCCACTTCGGGCCCTTTCTGGACCTCTTGACCCTTTTTCTCCTGCAAGGAGAGAAGCAGGAAGTTGTCAGCGTTTCTTTCCCCTTTTGCAAAGAAAACATGAGACCACGGTGCAAAACTGGAATCACAGTGCGTTTGTGTGTGTGTTTCTGTGTGTGTATGTTGGTTGTTGGAGAGGGCTGAAGAGGAGGCACCCCAGTGAGGAGGACAAGACTGCTGTTTGTTCAGTGTGGTTCATCTGGTTAGGGAACTAACTATGAGGTTCGCTTTGCACAAGACTGCCAAGTGATAAATTGGGCTAGGTTGCCACAGTCGGTGAAACCACAATAAAGGATACACACAAACAAAAATGACAGCCAAAACTCTCCCAACCTCTAGGAATACCAATAGCCACACATTTAACAATACCAATAGCCACAGCTGTACTCTGCCAGGAATTATCCAGAACCAAAGAAGGATGAAAGAACCAATGTAATTTACAAAATCAGCTGCAACTGATTCTACTTGGGACAAACTTCATCTCGACTGAAAACCAGGATCCACGAACCCCGGCTGGCAGTCCCACGATCCCAAATCCTTATCTCGATCCACACTGACAACACCAGTTCAATTGGAGCAACACTAAAGTCATCGCCCGCACTACTACCCGCCACGCTCGTGAGTTGATCGAAGCCTGGCACTCCACAAACAATTCCATCAACCAGCACATCGACCCACAAACAGCCTACGGACCCCTCAGGATCCAAACCAGCGATGGACCGATCCTCAACCATCCCATGCAAGCCCCCTTCACCCCCACTAACAGTTCCCCACCAGTGACCCTCCCCTGATGTGACTGCCCATCATAAGACCCTTACCTGACCCATCACAAGACCCCTCACAAGACCCTCACCTGACATGACCCACACCTGACCCATCACTAGATCTTCATCTGACCCATCACAAGACCCACACCTGACCCATCACAAAACCCTCATTTGATCCACACCTGACTCATCACAAGACCCATACCTGACCCATCACAAAACCCTCATTAGATCCACACCTGACCCATCACAAGACCCATCACTGACCACACAAAACTCTTACAAGCAGCAAAATGCTGACGTCCCCTAAACTCCACTGAAGACGTTATCTAATCTGGTAGCGAAATGTTCAGAAACCAACCCACCTTCTCCTTCACCCTCCTTCTCCACCTGAGCTAAAGCTATTGTTAATTGCGAAGTCGTGTCCGACCCATCGCGACCCCATGGACAACATTCCTCCAGGTCCTCCCGTCCTCCACCATCCTCTGGAGTCCATTTAAATTCACGCCTACTGCTTCAGTGACTCCATCCAGCCATCTCATTCTCTGTCGTCCCCTTCTTCTATTGCCCTCAATCTTTCCCAACATTAGGCTCTTCTCCAGTGAATCCTTCCTTCTCATTAGGTGGCCAAAGTACTTGAGTTTAAACTTCAGGATCTGGCCTTCTAAAGAGCAGTCGGGGTTGATCTCTTCTAGGACTGACCGGTTTGAACGCCTTGCAGTCCAAGGGACTCGCAGGAGTCTTCTCCAGCACCAGAGTTCAAAGGCCTCAATTCTTTTGCGCTCAGCCTTTCTTATGGTCCAACTTTCACAGCCATACATTGTGACTGGGAAAGCCATGGCCTGGACTATACGTAAAGCTATTGCAAACCACAATAAAAGTTAAAACAAGTTCAGCTTCCCCCTCTTTCATTCCTACCTGCCCCCCCACCAGAAGCCACAGCATGTGGCTCCACATCAAGAGGGCTTGTTCACCCACACAAGAATCATCCACACAAATGGATGGAAACTAATCAAGGAGACAATAAACCTAGAACTAAGGAGGAATTTCCTGACAGTGAGAACAATTAACCAGGGGAATGGCTTGCCCTCAGAGGTTGTGGGTGCTCCATCATGGGAGATTTTAAAGAAATGATTGGACAACCATTTGTCTGAAATGGTATAGGGCAGGGGTAGGCAACCTTGGCTCTTTTAGGACTTGTGGACTTCAACTCCCAGAATTCCTGAGCCAGCTTGGCTCAGCTTGGAAACCTCTCCCTTTCCCCTCAGCAGGGCTGGCTCAGGAATTCTGGGAGTTGAAGTCCACGAGTCATAAAAGAGCCCAGGTTGCCTACCCCTGGTATAGGGTCTCCTGCCTGAGCAAGGGGTTGGACTAGAAGACCTCCCAGATCCCTTCCGACTATCTCATTCTGTTATTCTGAATCTCTCTGAAGGATGGGGACATCAGCTCCCTCCCCCCCTCCAAACCCTGCAGTTTCATGGCAAGGGGGCCTTTAACTACCTTCTGGAAGCTGAATAACTATTTTTAAACACCATTTTTGCTTTCTTCCGTTATACAAACAGGCAGCAGAAACCTGAGCCGGGGCCAGAGAATTGCTGGCTGTTGTACTCCAAATTGCAACGCCTGCAAAACTATACGTGGCCATGAGACAGCAGTGCTTTATTGGTTGTCGGGGGCAACTCGTGAAGCTACGTGGGGATCCAAGCCACCTCGGCTCCTGCCCTTTGCGAAACAGGCAGCCTGCCTGCTCCACGACTTGTTTAACTTGCAGAAGAGAAGCTAGTCAGGAGCTAACCATGGCTAACCATGTTGCTGATGCCAGCGATTTTCACTGCGGCAGCAGCTTGCAGCAAGCCAGACCAGGCTAGGCTAATCTTGGTTTGGGGCAGCCAAAGGATATGCTTGGTGCAGAAGACACCAAGGTGTGGAAAACGCCCATTTGCCCCAGGAAAGGGGTGAACTGCAGCACCCCCTTGGATGCAGAGACTGGAGGGAAGCTGCAGGCGGGTTTCGCGCCCTGCCTGACCCCTCTTTCTTCTCTGGCAAGGAGCTTGACTTCTGTAGTTCTGCCAGGAGAGTGGAGATGCTGGGCTCCTTCGGGAATTGGGCAGAAACACACACAGGCAGGCGGTCTGCAGGGCATGGTCCAAAAAAAGTCCAAGATGGGGCCACCATGAAGTTCCACCTAGGTTTTATGTGCAAAGCAAGCCGAAGTCGCAAATCAGGTCAAAGCTGAAATACCGCTAGAAAGGAATATTTGTAGCACTGAGCTGAACTGTGTTGCTCCTTGGTGCTCTCTGGGCTTGGTTGTTTTCTTGCAGTTGTTTCATGACCCAACTAGGGAACATCATCAGTGGTAGAAGGAAGGGGATTTACAGACAGCGGGAGGAGGAGGAGGAGGAGGAAGAAGAGGAGGAGGAGGAGGACGACGACTGTGGAATCTTTGATGCTCTCTGAGCTTGATTGTTTTCTTGCAGACATTTCATGACCCAACTAGGCAACATCATCAGTGCTAGAAGGTGTGTGTGTGTGTGTATGTATGTATGTATGTATATATATATATATATATATATATATATATATATATATATATATATATACGCCGCTATGTATTTGGACAGGGTTTCTATTTTGCATCAAAGGCAATAATTTTTAAATGCACCGCCAGGCGTATAAATTAGAATGGTGAAAACTGATGCCCATCTGTGTCCCTTTGGCCTTCCTTCTTGGGGACACGTTCTCTTTCATTGCCATTGGCTCAGCCGGGAGAATTTTTCAAAGACCTGCCTGCCAACTTTGCTCGGGGAGCTTTGGAGCTAACTCAAGGGGCGCTTAACTCGGCGTTGTACCCTTAGAGCAGGGGTCTTCAAACTGGGCCACTTTAAGACTTGTGGACTGCCATGATATAAAAAAAAGAGGTTGAGACTCTAGAAAGAGTGCAGAGAAGAGCAACAAAGATGATCAGGGGACTGGAGGCTAAAAGATACAAGGAACTGTTGCTGGAATTGGGTATGTTTAGTTCAGTGATGGCGAACCTTTTAGAGACCAAGTGCCCAAACTGCAACCCAAAACCCACTTATGCATCGTCGGGTGCCGGGTGGGTGTAGCCCATTGGGTGGGCAAGGCTGCGGTGGTAACGGCAAACTGGGTGGGATTAAAAAGTTCGATCAATCAATTCCAATTTTGCAAGATCTTTTTTTTTCCCCGCGAGAAGTTGAAATTGACTGATTGAACCTTTTTTTTTTTGTACACGGCGGCGGAGGCCTAAAGCGAAAAGGTTTTATAAAACCCAGCTGAAGGCCTAGGACTGGGGCGAGGGCACGTGTACTCACAGATAGGGCTCTGAGTGCCACCTCTGGCACCCGTGCCATAGGTTCGCCACCACTAGTCTAGTTTAATGAAGAGAAGGATGAGGGGGGACATGATAGAAGTGTTCCAATATCGCAGGGACTGCCCACAAAGAAGAGGGAGTCAAGCTATTCTCCAAAGCACCTGGAGGCAAGACAAGAAGCAACGGATGGAAACTAACCAAAGAGAGAAGCAACCTGGAACTAAGGAGAAACTTCCTGACAGTGAGAACAATTAACCAGTGGAACTGCTTCCCTCCAGAAGTTGTGGGTGCTCCTTTGCTGAAATTATCCCCAAAGTGCTTTTTTTTCATGAGGCAACCAGAGTTTGTTTTTCTTTGAAGATATTTCATTTCTTATCCAAGAAGCTTTTTCAGCTCTGACTGGATGGTGGGGGAATGGAAGGATTTATATCCCTTGCAGACAGCTGGTCATTTGCATTCTTTTGGAGAGTTGTTAATGCTACCTGGAGGCTTATCTGTATCCTCAAGGTCACCTGAGTGGTGCAAATGGATGTAGAGCCTTCTTGGAACTGTTGAAAGGATGGTGTTGTAGAAAGAGGGGGAGGGATACAACATCGTCTATCTCCAGTCTACAACACAGTCCTTTCAGACACTACTACCTCGTCGTCGTCCTCCTCCTCTTCCACCCTCCTCCCTCCTTTCTCTTTCACTGTCTTCCTCCTCCTCCTCTTCCTCTCCTCCTCCTCCTCTTCCACCCTCCACCCTCCTCCCTCCTTTCTCTTTCACTGTCTTCCTCCTCCTCCTCTCCTCCTCCTCCTTCTTCCTCCTCCTTTCTCTTTCTCTTCTTCCCTTTCTGTCTTCTTCTTCCTCATCCTCTTCCTTTTTCTTTCCTTTTCTCTTTCTCTCTTCCTCTTCCTCCTCCTCCATCTGCCATCTTCCTTCCCTCTTCCTCCTACCAAGCCATATCCAACGGTCAGTTTTTGAAATTCAACAGCCAGAAACTGCATTCAGCACCGTCTGAGAGAGGAGAGTAATTCTCCCCTTTTGCCATCCATTTTTTTTTTTCTTTTTCCATATTTGCAACGTTCCATCCCGAGGGCACCCCGTTCGGGGGGGGGGGGAATGTGCTACTCTGATTTACTGGAGCGTATAATTTAATTCCACGTCACTGAAGAGGATGTGCAGAGACAACAAGGAAACCTTTAATTATTATTTTTTTCCTGTTGAAATGGTTCCATTCCAGAGAGCTCGCCTGTGTGTGTGCAGCGTGTTTCTCACCTGCGTGGTGAGAAGTGCAGAGGGAAGGGAA
This sequence comes from Crotalus tigris, assembly GCF_016545835.1. Taxonomy (NCBI): domain Eukaryota; kingdom Metazoa; phylum Chordata; class Lepidosauria; order Squamata; family Viperidae; genus Crotalus; species Crotalus tigris. Next base: position 1,942 of record NW_024098003.1, on the reverse strand, counting down.
AATCTGGCACCACCAAGATTCCAGGTGGGAAACATTCTTCAGTTCTGGGTTCAGGCCGCAGGCTATCCTTAAATTAATGGGTGGTTCTCAGTTTCACTGGCGTTCCCAGAAGGAAATGACCTCAGCATTGGTTGCAAAGGTCTTTTTTTTTTATTAAAAGTTTTTTATTTTTTCCATATAAACATTATATAAAAAAAAGAAAGTACAATACAATTTTGAAATAAAATAAATTCATAACCATTGGTACGACCTGCCCACTCCCCCCCCCCCGGCCGCGTCCACCCTCTCTTAAAACATTCCCTACTTCCCTCCTCTTTCTCACCTCCCATCCTACTCTCTTCCCCTCCCCCTCCTCTCTACACTTGCTCACCTCTCATCCCTATCAAACCCATGACCGCAGCATAAGGGGAGTGCCCAGGCCGCTCCCCTATAAGCAACCATTATCTATATTACACTTACCCCGACACACACATTTCCTCCCTCCCACCCCCAACCCCCCTCCCTTCACTTCCCAGAGCAGAATACAGGGTTAATAATAATAAAAAAATTATAATAATAAGAAAAAAGAAAAGAAAAAGAAAAAAAGAAAAAAGAAAATATCATACTTAACCTTTAACTCCAATAACCTATAAGACAATTCTCTATAATATTTACTATAATATTCATTCATAAAATAAATGAAACTTTTTAGTTCCATACCTTTTTTGAATATAATCTATCATCTTCTCCATACAGTAATATATCTTTCTTGTGTATGATCCTTTAAATAAGCAGAAATTTTGGTTGCAAAGGTCTTAAATGCTGAAAGGTGGGGTTATTCTTTGGGGTTTGGTGAATACAGCCTGTGAGTAAAACCATCTGCCTCCATCAGAGACCTTATCGACAGTCGAGCTGCATTTATATCATCTCTGCCTGTAACCCTTTGCAGGTGTTTCCCCCCCCCCCAGGCCTCACAGTTATATGCTTTCTGCAGAAAGTCAGTTTAGAAGAAAAAAAATCCAGGTTCCTGGGAGCAGTTCCACCACCAGGCAAACAAACGGGGAACATGGTTTCTAGAATGTAAAAGATGATTAGGGGACTGGAGGCTTAAACATACGAAGAACGGTTGCAAGAATTAGGTATGTCTAGTCTAGCAAAGAGAAGAACTGGGGGTAACATGGTAGCAATTTTCCGATATTTGAGGGGCTACCACAAAGAAGAGGGGGTCAACTTATTCTCCAAAGCACCAGAAGGCAAGACAAGAAGCAAAGGATGGAAACTCAACAAGGAGAGAAGCAAGCTAGAAATAAGGAGAACGGTGAGGATAACTAACCAGTGGAACAGCTTGCCTCCAGGAGTTCGGGGTGCTCCATCACTGGAGGTTTTTAAGAAGAGACTGGATGTCCATTTGTCAGAAATGGTATACGGTCTCCTGCTTGAGCAGGGGGTTGGACTAGAAGACCTCCATGGTCCCTTCCGACTCTTGTTATTCTGTTAAGGTGTGAGATGAACGGAGGTTTCTCTGCAGCCAATCGTCTCCAAGGCCGAGAGCTTCATGAACGAATGAACTGCTGTAATGAAATGCCAAAAGGAGAGGCTCTCCATCCTCGGAATTCAAGACAAAATGGCCAGCATCCTGTGATGTGCTTTCGACTGCAATCAAGGAAAGGCAGAGAATTCTTGAGTCCTGATTACTAGAAGGATTTGCATTGTGTTGTCTTCTGGGCAACAACTGCAGGAGGGATGCTCGTATCAGCAGGGAGCCCGCCCTCCAGCTTTCCAAGATATTTCGAAAAAGGTCGATGGCTTCCTAAGCTACCTCAAGAGAGAGAAAGCATCAGGATCATGAGAAGTGATACAACCAGTTTGGGCTGCCATGATATAAAAAAGACGTTGAGACTCTAGAAAGAGTGCAGAGAAGAGCAACAAAGATGATCAGGGGACTAGAGGCTAAAACATATAA
>NW_024098002.1:0-15308 GCF_016545835.1 Crotalus tigris | reverse complement strand
GAAATACAACAAGGATGCGGCTTTGTTAAAAGAGGTGGATGCAAATAAAACAGAAGTTGAAATGAAAGAACTAGTAATAACAAAAAAATGGTAGAAAAAAGAGCAAGGAAAATCAAAAATTGGTCAGCACCAGGTGAAGATGAACTGCATGGGTTTTGGTTGAAACATTTAACTGTTATACACCCACTCATTGCCAAGCAGTTCAACAATATACTACAAGGAGGAAAAATTGAAAAGTGGCTAACAACTGGGAAAACCTACCTAATAATGAAAAATCCAGCAAAAGGGGCAACACCAGGCAACTACAGGCCAATTACCTGCTTACCAACAACTTTCAAATTACTAACTGGTGTGGTAGCTGATGCAGTACAACAGATCTAGTTGAAAACAATCTCCTTCCACCTGAGCAGACAGGAAATATCAGGGCATACCCAATAGCAGAGGAACCACAAAGAATCAACTATGAATGAGACAAAATTGATCTGGGAAAACTGCCTGCCAAGAGAAGAAAACCAACCTGAATGTATGTGGCCCATGGAATGACTACAAAAAGGCATTTGACTCTCTGCCACATGATTGGATAATAAAGTGCCTAGAAATAACAGGAGTCAGTAGAAACATAAGAAAATTTGTGCAAAGATCGATGGCACAATGGAAGACACAGTTGCAGATCAATGGTGAGAGGCTGGGAGAGGTTAATATCAAAAGAGGAATATTTCAAGGAGATTCATTGTCACCATTACTATTTGTTATTGCACTGTTTCCTCTGTCAACAATACTGAATAACTCAGGACATGGCTATCAAACATCAAAAACATCTGCCAGACTATCCCATCTCCTTTACCTGGATGATCTGAAGCTGTATGGAAAAACATCATCTGAAATAGAATCGCTGCTCAACACTGTCCGTATATATAGCCAAGATATTGTAATGGAGTTTGGCTTGGACAAATGTGCTACACTTACTATCAAACAAGGAAATAATAGTTGAAACCTGAAGGAATTCAAGATGCACCAACGATAAATGAACATATTAAGCATGTCTGGCAGATGGAAAGGAGTACTACAAATACTTGGGGTATCCTTACAAGACTGACAAACATCAAGCACACTGAAAGTCCAAGTAAAAAGATCTGCGACAGAGGTGAACAATACATCAGACGAAGAGTGAAGAAGATCTTAAAGTCCAAACTCAATGGAGAAATACCATAAAGGCAATCAACACCTGGGCAATCCCAGTCATTAGGTACACAGCTGGAATAGTGGACTGGACTCAAGCAGAACTAAAAGCAATGGATAGGCAGACCAGAAAAATAATGACAATGAATCACGCCCTTCATCCACGCAGGGACATTGATAGACTTTATCTACCAAGGCAAATAGGTGGGCGTGGAATGCTACAAGTACATCAGATGGTTGAAGAAGAAAAAATGGCTTTGGAAGAATATCTGAAGAACAATGATGAAGATGCACTGAAATTAGTATATCGGAATGGCTACTGCAGAGACCAAATGAAGAACAGAATAGAGGCATGGGAAGACAAAGCACTACGTGGCCAATACATGAAAAAAATAGCTGGGAAAGCAGATAATAATAAAACCTGGCAATGGCTAAGAGCAGAAAATTGAAGAAAGAGACCGAGGGACTAATTCTGGCTGCACAAGACCAAGCCTTAAGGACAAATGCATACAAAGTCAAAATTGAGAAGACAGCAACAGACAGTAAGTGCCGCCTATGCAAAGAAGCTGAAGAAACAGTGGACCACTTGGTAAGCTTTTGCAAGAAGATTGCACAGACTGATTACAAGCAGCGGCATGACAAAGTAGCAACAATGGTGCATTGGAAGATCTGCAAAAAATATCATTTGCCTGTAATCAAAAACTGGTGGGATCATAAAATAGAGAAAGTCATAGAAAATGATAAAATTAAACTGCTCTGGACTTCAGAATTCAAACAGACAAGCACCTGCAACATAACACCCCAGACTTAACAATTGTCGATAAGAAAGACAAAAAAGTCTGGATAGTGGACGTGGCAGTGCCTGGAGACAGCAGAATAGAAGAGAAAGAACTGTAGAAGATAACAAAATACAAAGACCTACAAATAGAAATAGAAAGACTGTGGCAAAAGCAATCAAGGGTAGTACCAATAGTCATAGGCTCCTTGGGTGCAATCCCAAAACAACTGGAGCACCACTTGAACACCATTGGCATTGACAAATTCGCTATTAGTCAATTGCAAAAGGCAGCCTATTAGGAACTGCTTCCATCCTGCGACGATACCTGTAATACCTATCAACATCGCACATCTTCTATCCCAGGTACCTGGTAAGAGACTCGATAGGATAGAACAAAAGCCAATCCAGTCCTGAACATCTGGCTGACTGTGCGATGATCGATAATAATAATAATAATAAAAAATCTATTTGTTATGCACTGTTTTCCTCTGTCAACATACTGAATAACTCAGGACTGGCTATCAAACATCAAAAACATCTGCTAGACTATCCCACCTCCTTTACATGGATGATCTGAAGCTGTATGGAAAATCATCATCTGAAATAGAATCTCTGCTCAACACTGTCCGTATATATAGCCAAGATATTGTAATGGAGTTTGGCTTGGACAAATGTGCCACACTTACTATCAAAACAAGGAAAAATAGTGAAAACTGAAGGAATCAAGATGCCCCACGAAAATAACATTAAGAGTCTGGATGAGGAAGAGTACTACAAATACTTGGGTATCCTCCAAGCTGACAACATCAAGCACACTGAAGTCAAGAAAAAGATTAGAGGTGAATACATCAAGAGAGTGAAGAAGATCTTAAAGTCCAAACTCAATTGAGGAAATAACATAAAGGCAATCAACACCTGGGCAATCCCAGTCATTAGGTACACAGCTGGAATAGTGACTAGGACTCAAGCAGAACTAAAGCCATGGAATAGGCCCGACCAAAAAAATAATGACAATGATCATGCCCTTCATCCACGCGTGACATTGATAGACTTTATTATCTACCAGGCAAATACCGGTGTGCCGTGATGCTACAAGTGCATCAGATGGTTGAAGAAGAAAAAATGGCTTTGGAAGAATATCTAAAGAACAATGATGAAGATGCACTGAAATTAGTATATCAGGAAGGCTTACTGACTACTGGAGAGACCAGACTGGCCTACAAGAAAGACCAAATGAAGAACAGAATAGAGGCATGGGAAGACAAAGCACTACAAGGCCAATACATGAAAAAAATAGCTGGGAAAGCAGATAATAATAAAACCTGGCAATGGCTAAGAGCAGGAAAATTGAAGAAAGAGATCGAGGAACTAATTCTGGCTGCACAAGACCAAGCCTTAAGGACAAATGCATACAAAGTCAAAATTGAGAAGACAGCAACAGACAGTAAGTGCCGCCTATGCAAAGAAGCTGAAGAAACAGTGGACCACTTGGTAAGCTGTTGCAAGAAGATTGCACAGACTGATTACAGGCAGCGGCATGACAAAGTAGCAACAATGGTGCATTGGAAGATCTGCAAGAAATATCATTTGCCTGTAAGCAAAAACTGGTGGGATCATAAAATAGAGAAAGGTCCATATAAAATGATAAAATTAAACTGCCTCTGGACTTCTAATTCAAACAGACAGCAACTTGCAACATAACACCCCAGACTTAACAATTGTCGATAAGAAAGACAAAAAGTTCTGGATAGTGGACTTTGGCAGTGCTGGGCGATAGCAGAATAGAAATGAAGCAAGACTGGAGAAGATAACAAAATACAAGACCTACAATAGAAATAGAAGACTGTGGCAAAAAGCAGCACGGGTAGTACCAATAGTGAATAGGCTCCTTAGGTTGCAATCCCAAAAACAACTGGAACACCACTTGAACACCATTGGCATTGACAACTAAATTCGCTATTAGTCAATTTGCAAAAGGCTGCCTTCGTTAGGAGACTGCTTCCATCCTGCGACGATATCTGTAATACCATCAAACATCCACATCTGCCTATCCAGGTCCTGGGTAAGGACTCGATAGGTAGACAAAATGCCAAATCCAGTCTGAACATCTGGCTGACTGTGCGATGATTGATAATAATAATAATAATAATAATAATAATAATAATAATAATAATAATAATAATAATAATAAAGTTGGAAGGGATCTTGGAGGTTATCTAGTCCAAACCCCTACTCAGGCAGGAAACCCTATACCATTCCAGACAAATGGCTGTCTCTTAAAAACATAGTAATTCAATGTCAAATCACACTTTAAACATACTTTAAGTCATATTTCCAGGTTTTATAAATATATAAGAAACATTGGTTTTAAACCCCAATTATGCCTTCTTTGAAAAGATGTTGAGAAATCTAGCAAGCCATATAAGAGTGGCCCTAAGGGCATATTATGTGATAAACTCCCAAGGTGATACATTTAAACTCTCAACATTGCAAGCCAGACTAGCTGTGACAGCTTTCATTAATAGAGTCTTAGTGTAGTACATCTAAAATTGGCTAACAAGAAGATGAGGTTTAATGATCACATTTAATGATCTCAGCAGCCACTGCCCTTTGCAGCAGATGCTCATTACTTTTAAAAGCTTTCGTCTGTGGCTATTGCTTCATGGCTGTGCCCCAAAGAAATAGTGCAGATACAAGCTCTGTAGCACTGTGTGTATAACACAAAAAGGCTTGATTTGAATGTACATAATTGAGAGAAGGTCAAGTGCATATCCTGCAGTAACAGACATTGAGCATTCTCTGCTTATCATAAATTATGCCAAATAAGCACTTGTGTAGTAAGAAGAGGATGCCAAGGTAAAGACAAGAGAAGAGGACAATGTGTAAATTTCACAAGCTTGTGAATCTCTCTAGGTACCATACTGAAATAAATAGCTCTTGTTAGTAAGTTTATTCTGTTAGGGCTCCTGAGGCAAGTGGCAGGTAGAAAAGAGAAAACAAAGCAGTGGTGCAAGGAAAGGTCTTCTGTTCTTCCATGACTGGATAACCAATCTGCACAGACTATTCTCCTTCTAATTCCTCCTCTTTCTTTCTTTTTTTTTTTGAAACAAATTTTATTAGTTTTTTAATTCTTAGAACAAAGTGCTCGACACTGGGGTAATCAAAGTGCTGGGGTAATCAAACATCCAGAAATAAAACCATATATGAATTGCTCAAATCAATACATCAAATATTCCCTCTCTATTTCCCTCAAATAGCTTAATATATTTAAGATAGTCCATTTCTCATTTAAATTTCTATTAATCCTAAACCTGTTTTAGAGCTTTATGAATTTACAATTACCATAATCAAATTTAACTTTAAATAAACACATTATCAATTCAGGTATCTCTTCCAGGTATATTCTAGTTCCTTAATTTTATCATAAGTCTTGTTTATTTCTTCTCCCACTAATATCTCCTAATTAAAATAAAATATTAGTCTATCCTATACATATGTCAATATCACAATAATCCAAATCTATGCCCCAACCACTGGTGCTGAAGAGGATGAAATTGACCGGTTCTATGAAGCCCTACAGCACCTTATAGAATTAACACCCAAAAATGATGTCCTTATCATCATGGGGGATTGGAATGCTAAGGTAGGAAGCCAAAAGATAACTGGAATAACAGGTAAGTTTGGCCTTGGAGTACAAAATGAAGCAGGGCACAGGCTGATAGAATTTTGTCAAGAGAATACGATGGTCATAACAAACACTCTTTTCCAACAACCCAAGAGATGGCTCTATACATGGACATCACCAGACGGTCAACACAGAAATCAGATTGACTATGTGCTCTGCAGCCAAAGATGGAGAAGCTCTATACAGTCAGTAAAAACAAGACCAGGAGCTGACTATGGCTCAGATCATGAGCTTCTCGTTGCAAAATTTAGGCTTAAATTGAAAAAAGTAGGGAAAAGCACTAGGCCACTCAGGTATGAACTAAATCATATTCCTGATGAATATACAGTAGAGGTGACAAATAGATTTAAGGAACTGGATCTGATAGACAGAGTGCCTGAAGAACTATGGATGGAAGTTCGCAACATTGTACAATAGGTAGCAACTAAAACCATCCCAAAGAAAAAGAAATGCAAGAAAGCAAAATGGCTGTCTGAGGAAGCTTTGCAAATAGCTGAGGAAAGAAGGGAAGTGAAAGGCAAGGGAGAAAGAGAAAGATACCCCCAATTGAATGCAGAATTCCAGAGAATAGCTAGAAGAGATAAGAATGCCTTCTTAAATGAACAGTGCAAAGAAATAGAAGAAAACAACAGAATAGGGAGGACTAGAGATCTCTTCAAGAAAATTGGAGATATGAAGGGAACGTTTCATGCAAAGATGGGCATGATAAAGGACCAAAATGGCAGGGACCTAACAGAGGCAGAAGAGATTAAGAAGAGATGGCAAAACTACACAGAAGAACTATACAAGAATGAGCTTAACGTCCCAGATAACCACAATGATATGGTCACTGACCTCGAACCAGACATCCTAGAATGTGAAGTGAAATGGGCCTTAGAAAATCTGAGCAACAACAAAGCTAATGGAGGTGACAGTATTCCAGCTGAGCTATTCAAAATCTTAAAAGACGATGCAGTAAAAGTACTACACTCAATTTGCCAGCAAATTTGGAAAACTCAACAGTGGCCACAGGATTGGAAAAGGTCAGTTTACATTCCAATTCCAAAGAAAGGCAATGCCAAAGAATGTTCAAACTATCACACCATTGCACTCATTTCACATGCTAGTAAAGTTATGCTTAAAATCCTACAAGCTAGACTTCAGCAGTATGTGGATCAAGAACTACCAGAGTACAGGCAGGATTTCAAAGAGGCAGAGGACCTAGAGATCAAATTGCCAACATACGCTGGATCATGCAGAAAGCTAGGGAGTTCCAGAAAAACATCTAACTTCTGCTTCATTGACTATGCAAAAGCCTTTGATTGTGTGGATCACAACAAATTGTGCAAGTTCTTAAAGAGATGGGAGTACCAGACCATCTTATTTGTCGCTTGAGAAACCTATATGCGGGTCAAGAAGCAACAGTGAGAACTGGACACGGAACCACTGATTGGTTCAAAATTGGAAAAGGAGTCCGGCAAGGCTGTATACTGTCGCCCTGCCTATTTAACTTATATGCAGAGCACATCATGAGAAAGGCAGGGCTAGATGAAACAAAAGTTGGAATTAAGATTGCCTGGAGAAATATCAACAACCTAAGATATGCAGATGATACCACGCTAATGGCAGAAAGTGAAGAGGAACTAAAGAGCCTCTTGATGCGGGTGAAGAAGGAGAGTGCAAAAGTGGCTTGAAACTCAACATTAAGAAAACCAAAATCATGGCATCCGGCCCTCTCAATTCCTGGCAAATAGATGGGGAAGAAATGGAGGTAGTGACAGATTTTATTTTTCTGGGCTCAAAGATCACCTCAGATGGGGACTGCAGCCAAGAAATTAAAAGACGCTTGCTCCTGGGGAGGAAAGCTATGGCAAATCTAGACAGCATTCTAAAAAGCAGAGACCTCACCCTGCCAACAAAAGTGTGTATAGTCAAGGCCATGGTTTTCCCAGTTGCAATGTATGGCTGTGAAAGTTGGACCATAAGAAAGGCTGAGCGCCAAAGAATTGAGGCCTTTGAACTATGGTGCTGGAGAAGACTCCTGCGAGTCCCTTGGACTGCAAGGCGTTCAACCCGGTCAGTCCTAGAAGAGATCAACCCCGACTGCTCTTTAGAAGGCCAGATCCTGAAGTTGAAACTCAAATACTTTGGCCACCTAATGAGAAGAAGGACTCACTGGAGAAGGGCCTAATGCTGGGAAAGATTGAGGGCAATAGAAGAAGGGGACGACAGAGAATGAGATGGCTGGATGGAGTCACTGAAGCAGTAGGTGTGAACTTAAATGGACTCCAGAAGATGGTAGAGGACAGGAAGACCTGGAGAAACATTGTCCATGGGGTCGCGATGGGTTGGACACGACTTCGCAATTAACAACAACAACAATTCCAATTTACCCTTTAACATCCATAGTATTTAAGTTTCGAGTAACCCAAATTTCCTTTATTTCACTACATAAAAGTTATAATAGCTAAGATACACATATTATTTACTTAAATATATTCTTAATTTATTTCATAAACATTTTCTATTTCTCATCCTAGTACATCCCCACTTACTAATAGAGTGTCCTTTATTATCTCAAGTCCATCATCTGTATTATCTGGGCTAAACAATAATTCGAAGCTATTTCCAATAGTTAATTTTCATTTCCCTTATGAATTTCAATCCTAAATATTAAGCCAATTAATCCCTTATTTTTTTATCATTTTCCAACAATATTTAAATCTATAATCGCATTTCCCTTCATCTCAAAATTTTCCTTTAGCCCATTAGTTGAGACATTAGGAACTTGTCATAAATCAGAAGACTCCATTTTTTAAATCTAACTCTAGCTTTCTTTTTATGCCAAACGGACTTCTATACCAATGCCTTTAAATCATCAGATTGATCTCCCTTCATTCTTGCACATGTTATTTGAATCAAAGGAGACCATCTGGTTATTAATTTTCCAGAGGAACTGGCCCATGTATAATCGTTAAATTGTTGCCCTGGTGATGCAGGTTTCTATATTTGCTCTAGTGCATTTATCTTCAATTCGGTCTGGTCTTCTTCCTCAGGTTTCTTCTGGTTTAAGTAAAAAAGTCATGTCCAATTTTTATGGTTGTTGTTTGGTTGTCTAGGTTTTCAGTGTGCTGTATTTGTTGATCTTTAACACCCTCTAGCTTGGTATTACTTTCTTCCGCTTCTGTTGCTTTTGGGGTTGTAGGTTCTTTAGTTGCAATCAGGGTTTGGTTGTCAAAATTTTCAGTACGTTGTACTTATTGTTCTTTAAAGTCCTTTGTTTTGGTATTAATTTTTTCCACTTCTGTTGTTTTTTGAATTGTAAGTTCTTTAGTCTTTTGTAGGTTTAAGCTGGCGCCTTTGTCTTTCAGTCTAGATTTAATTATCTCAGTGGCTTTAAGAATTTTTTCAAGTATAAGTTTGTAATTAGCCAAAATTTGTTGCTGGTTGTCCTCCATTTCTGAGATAATTATGAATGGTCCTTTAGTGGAGGCTATTTTTTAAACAAGAGTCAGTACCTCCACAGTTCCTGAAAGCCAATTTCACCATCCAGCTGTTCTCTCAGCTTTTTATCTCTCTTAGATAATACCAAGGACAGGTCTGGGCTGTAAAAGGAGGTCTCTTGGTCAAGAATATTCACTTGCTGTACCAAGCTTCGCCACAAGATGCCCCCACAGCATTTATAGTCTTTTTCAGGATGGGCTGGGTTTTTATCCTTTCATCTTTTTTACAAGTAGATAAGGTAACAGATCGCCATGAAAGTAGGAACTTTTTGGATCCCCAAATATCAAAAAGACGCAAATCCAAATAATTAGTTGTTCTTTTCAAGGCTTTATTTTCCCAAGTAGTAAGACGCCGCCATTTTAGAGGGTGGGAGGAAGACGTTCCCTTCTCCCTCTCCACGCAGGGGGAAGAAATTTCAAGAAGCTTTTTACAGGAAAATACTTGGGATATAAAGAAGGTAAGATCTCACCCAATTCCTCCGTGATGTTTTCGAAGTTCTTGATAGTAATTTTGGCCTTGGCTGATAACAGCTTAGTGATGGGCCATATTAATGGCCGATCTTTTCCCCATCAGTTCAAAGAGCTGCTCTGGATCAAACAGAAGGGCTGCCGCCCTTCCGCAATCAATTGCAGGTCCTCTTCACACTTGTCGCCCCTCCAGGGCAACTTCTTTTTTTTTTTTTTTTTTATCTTGAAAATTTTTATTTTTTTAAAAACATACAATCATTTATAAAAATACAATAAAATTTTAAAATAGAGAACCCCCCCCTTACCCTCCCTCCCACCCCCACCCCCCTCCCTTCACTTCCCAGAGCAGAATACAGGGTTAAGAAAAAAAAAGAAAAAGAAAATTATAATAATTAAAAAAAAGAAAAAAAAGAGAAAGAAAAAAAATATCATAATTAACCTTTAACTCCATAACTTATAAAACAATTCTCTATAATATTTGATATTCATTCATAAAATAAATAAAACTTTTTAATTCCATATTTTTTTCTGAATATAATCTATCCACCTTCCCCATACAGTAATATATCTTTCTTGTGTATGATCCTTTAAATAAGCAGAAATTTTTGCCATTCTGCAAAACTAGATACTTTAAATATCCATTCTTCTAAAGTAGGCAAAGAATCTTTCTTCCAATATAGACCTACTAGTAACCTTGCTGCAGTTAATAAATTCAACATCAAAGTAGTTTCTTTTTCATTTTAGTCAACAAAAATACCAAGTAAAAATAGTTGAGGAGTAAACTTTATCTTCTTTCTAAAAATCTTTTGAATGTTCCACCAAATCATAATCCAAAAAGCCTTTACTTTTTTACAATTCCACCAAATATGAAAGTATGTCGCATCATTATTGCCACATCTCCAACATTTGGGCTGTATGTTGGAATACATAAAAGATAATTTTTTAGGATCTAAATGCCATCTATAAAACATTTTATAAAAATTTTCTCTCAAATTTTGAGCTTGTGTAAATTTAACATTTCTTATCCAAATTATCTCCCATAAATCCAATGAGATCGGCTCCTGTATATTCTGAGCCCATTTAATCATACAATCTTTAACCAATTCTGTTTCCGAATCTAACTCTAATAACACATTATATATTCTTTTTATATGAGCCGGACCTTGGTTTTTAATCTGAATAACCAATTGTCTATCTTCTAGTGTTATTCCCTCTTTCTTGTCTACAGTCCATCTATCCATTATTTGTAAATATTGAAACCATGACTGTAGAATATTTTGCTGCTTTAATACATCTAGGGATTTCAAATGCCAATTCGAACCAGAACAAATTAACAATTCTTTATATGAAATTTTATCAAACTTTGTCCCCTTAGAGGTTCCCTCAATTGCATGTCTGGGAATCCCCCAGATAGGTATTTTATAATTTAATCTATAATAATACTTCTTCCAAACACGAAGTAAGGCATTCCTCAAAATATGTGATTTAAAAGTCCGATCAACTTTCTTATTAAAAATTAAATATGCATGCCAACCCTATATTAAATCCCAACCTTCCAAAAAAAGAATATCCATATTTGTTAAATTAAGCCAATCACTTAACCAAGTTAGGGCGGCTGCATCATAATATAATTTCAAATTGGGTGCCTTAAGTCCCCCTCTTTCTCGAGCATCCTGTAATATCTTAAATTTAACCCTTGGTTTCTTCCCGGGCCATATAAAATTATTGATACCCTTTTGCCATTCCTCCAAATTTGCCTCTTTTTTAAGAATAGGTATCATCTGAAACAAAAAAAGAAACTTTGGTAGAACATTCATTTTTACAGCTGAAATTCTCCCCAACAATGACAATTGCAATTTTTTCCAATCTATTAAATCCTTTTGGACTTTTGCCCATAGTGGTTCATAATTGTTCTTGTACAATTTTCCATTTGAAGCAGTTAGATATCCTCCCAAGTATTTAACCTTTTTTACCATCTGAAAACCTGTGGCTTTAATCAAACTTTCCCTTTCTTTAACTGACATATTCTTAGATAATATCTTAGTCTTATAATTATTAACTTTAAAACCAGAAACATTCCCATACTGTGTTATAAGTTCTAATAAACCATCAATCGCCTGATTCGGCTGTTCCAAAATTAAAACCAAATCATCCGCAAATGCCCGCAATTTATACTCCTTCTTCCTTATCTTTACACCCTTAACTAACTTCGATTCCCGAATCTGAATCAATAAAATTTCCAATGTTAAAACAAATAACAATGGGGATAATGGACATCATTGTCTTGTCCCTTTTTGAATATTGAAATTCTCAGTCAATCCCCCATTTACAACAATTTGTGCAGATTGCTGCTGATATATAGCTTTAAGTGCATGTAAAAAATTATCCCCAAAATTCATTTTCTCTACAAAAGAAAATAAAAATTGCCAGTCCAATTGATCAAAAGCTTTTTCAGCGTCCAAAAAGATAAAAGCCACAGGAATCTGATTATTCTTATCCCAGTACTCAATTAAGTTAATAATTTGTCTAACATTATGTTTCATATATCTCCCTGTTATAAATCCTGCTTGATCACTATGAATCAAGTCTTTCATAACCTGCATTAATCTATTTGCCAAAAATTTTGTAAAGATCTTATAATCAACATTCAATAATGAAATTGGCCTATAATTCTTAGGCTCTGTAAGATCCTGATCTTCCTTCGGAATCAGTGATATAAAGGCTCTTTTCCAAGGAGGAACTTGCATACCCAACAAAATACTATTAAAGAGTTCCTTTAATGGCTCTATCATTTCTTCAGATAAGATCTTATAATACCTAGAAGTCAGTCCATCTGTTCCAGGAGACTTTCCAACCTTTAACTGCTTAATAGCTAAACCAATTTCCTCCACAGTAATTAAACTATACATCCCATTTTGTTGTTCCTCTGAAAGTCTAGGAAAATGTACTGATTGTAAATATTTATCTATATCCAAACACCTTATATTATCACTTGAATATAATTTTGTGTAAAAGTCCAAAAAGCTTTTTTTAATCAAATCTTGCTGAAAAACCTCAGTACCTTTATATTTTACTTTCTCTATAATTCTAGCTTTCTGTTTCTTTCGTAACTGATAAGCCAACCACCTCCCAGGCTTATTCGCATTGCAAAAAGTATTATGTCTCATGTACGACAGATTGTAGCCACCTGATCTGCCATCAACATATTAAATTGTTCCTTAAGCATCTTTATAGATACCTTTAAATTATTATCAGTAGGGTTAAGAACCAACTCTTGTTCTTTTGATTTGATCTCTTCTTCTATTTCTCTACGTCTTTGTGACCCTTTTTCCCTAAAAACTTTATTCAATTGAATCAAAATTCCCCTCATATATGCTTTACTAGCGTCACACACCATAGACATCGATGTTCCCTTATTCATATTTATAGTAAAAAAGTCCTTTAAATGTTCTTTACACTTTTGTACGAACTCCTCCCGATTAAATAAGTTCTCATTCAATCTCCAGGATCTTCTATTCCCGTCTTCCGAATATAACTCCATCCACACCAGACTATGATCTGACAATGTTCTAGGAAAAATTTTCACCTTCCTCACTCTAGGGAGGAAGTCACTAGTAATCAAAAAAAAATCAATCCTTGAAAATGACTGGTGTCTATCAGAATAAAAGGTAAAGTCTCTATCACTTGTATTCCTTTCTCGCCAAATATCAATAAGCTCCAATTCTTCCTTCAAATCAAAGAAAGTCATAGGTAATTTAGTTTGAATAAAAGTTTTAGAGGAACTTCTTTTGTCTATAGTTGGGTCTAAAACCCCATTCCAGTCACCCATCAAAATTACTGATTTATAATCCAACTGAGATATCTTGCCATGTAGCAACTTATAAAATTGTTTCTGTTGTTGATTGGGAGCATATAGTCCCACAATAAGAACCTTTCGGCCTTGTAATAATAATTCCACGAAAAGATATCTTCCTTCAGAATCAGCCTCAATTAGTTTAGCTGAAAAAGTTTTCTTCACATAAATTACCACTCCCCCTTTTTTCCCAGGGGCTGGAGCAGTAAAATGTGTGCCCAGATGGGAATTCATCAAAAATTTAGAATCATTTAAAGTTATATGAGTCTCCTGCAAACATATCAAATCATTATTATGTTGTTTCAAATAATGAAAAATCTTTCTTCGTTTCTGGGGCACGTTTAAGCCATTAACATTCCAGGTCAGGAACCTGACCATCTCCACCGGCCTGGAGCCTCTGGAGCATGGCCTGCAGATCTGCTGTCGAGGATCTTTTTGGTCTTGCCCCTCCCACAGGCTCTGTAACAACCAAACTTTCACCACTCTTCTGCAACTGCTCTTTTTCTTTACGTTTATGGGCAGCTCTTGTCATCCTTTGCTCTTTTATGTCAGAATTCGGTGCAGCTTGTTCCATAACCATCATTGATGAGGCTCCTGCCATAAGAGACTCTTCCGTCATCCTTATTTGTGGAGGTTGTGACAATCTTGCTTTTAAGATAGACTGATAAAAATCTCTTGCTTTGGAAACAGTAGTTAATCTGTGACGTATCCCTTCATAATTTACTATTATTCCTCTTGGAATCTCCCATCTGAACTGAATTTGACGAGGTTTCAACTCATCAGACAAGAAAGTAAAATCTTTTCTGGCTCTTAAAATTTTTGGAGGTATCTCTTTTAAAATTATCACGTCTTGATCAGCAATTTGAAACTTTTGTTTGTAAAATGCCTGTATAATTTCATTACGGATAGATCTTCTAGAAAAATAAATAACCACATCTCTTGGTAGATTTCTCTGTCTAGCACCCCGTGAATTAACTCTCAAAATTTTTTCTATCTCATTCTCAATTATTTCAGGCCGCCAACCAATATTAGGAGCAATATCTTTCACAATAAGCATCTTTAAGTCTTCCTGAGGGTTCTCTCTCAGGCCTCTGATACGCAATGCGTGTTCCATCTCCCTATATTGTGAAATGATTTGTTCATCCTGTGTAATTTCTATCTTGTTCTCTACCTCCTGCATTCTAAATTCCATCCTTGATGCATTTTCAGTAATCTTTTCCATCTGGTCATCAATCCTTTCTATGTGCAGGGCTAGGCCCTGAAAGGCCATAAGGATATGGTCTCTTACTTGTTTATTCTTTTTCTCCAATAATTCTTCTGTATTAGCCCTCTCTGCAATTATAAGATCTTTTACATCCTCCTTAATATCCAAGGCATGCTGTTTTAAAGCATCTTGTAAATCATTAAGAGAAATTGCAGGAGGAGGAGGAGAAGGTGGAGGTGATTTTGGTTTCTGAGATGCAGGCTGAGGCATTGGATAAGAAATAGGAACCTTAGGGGCGGGAGGCAGACGTTTTGAAGCCATTTTCTTAAGTTCCAAGAAGAAAGATTCTTATTGAAAAAAAAAAAAGGGCACAGTTCTTTTAAGTGTTCTTAAAAAAAAGAGAAAAAAAAATAGAGAAAAAAAGAGGAAAGAATAAAAGCCAAATTCTTACTTCTGTATTTAAAGAGTTAATCTGTATCCATGTTTTACTCTGTAATGCAAATCAGGCAAGAAAGACGATCGCCATTTTAGTTTTCACTTTCCCTTTCTTCTAAAGGGAAAGTGAACAAAAGAAAAGGAAGAGGAAACTTGCTGAAGTTAAAGGCACCATAAAACTTAAGCACAGTCTCTCCTGGTCTGCTCCGTCTGCTTTCAAATAC
>NW_024098001.1:0-37868 GCF_016545835.1 Crotalus tigris | reverse complement strand
AAGAAAAGTCAGTGCCCTCCTAACCCTACCCAAGCAGTCTGAACTTGTTGGTGATATCCATTTTGCTGTATGTGTTCATGGTGAGCTAACCCTAAACCTAAGTGGAATTTTCCTCCAATGGGATTTTCCCATGTATTTATCCAGGAAAGATAGATAGGGCAGGCAAGAAAAGTCAGTGCCCTCCTAACCCTAACCAAGCACTCTGAATATGTTGGCGATGTCCATTTTGCTGTATGGGTTCATGGTGACGTAACCCTAACCGTAAGTGGAATTTTCCTCCAATGGTATTTTCCCATGTATTTTACCAGGAAACATAGATAGGGCAGGCTATAAAATTCAGGGCCCTCCTAACCCTTCCCAAGCACTCTGAATTTGCTGGTGGTGTCCATTTTGCTGTTTGAGTTCATGGTGATCTCACCCTAACCCTAAGTGGAATTTTCCTCCAATGGGATTTTCCCATGTGTTTTACCAGGAAACATATTTAGGGTAGGCAAGAAAAGTCAGTGCCCTCCTAACCCTACCCAAGCACTCTGAAATTGTTGGTGATGTCCATTTTGCTGTATGGGTTCATGGTGACCTAACCCTAACCCTAAGCGGAATTTTCCTCCAATGAGATTTTCCCATGTATTTCACCAGGAAACATATTTAGGGTAGGCAAGAAAAGTCAGGGCCCTCCTAACCCTACCCAAGCACTCTGAATTTGTTGGTGATGTCCATTTTGCTGTATGGGTTCATGGTGACCTAACACTAACCCTAAGCGGAATTTTCCTCCTATGAGATTTTCCCATGTATTTTACCAGGAAACATAGATAGGGCAGGCTAAAAAAGTCAGGGCCCTCCTAACCCTTCCCAAGCACTCTGAATTTGTTGGTGGTGTCCATTTTGCTGTTTGAGTTCATGGTGATCTCACCCTAACCCTAAGTGGAATTTTCCTCCAATGGGATTTTCCCATGTATTTTACCAGGAAACGTAGATAAGGCAGGTAAGAAAAGTCAGTGCCCTCCTAACCCTTACCAAGCACTCTGAATTTGTTTGTGGTGTCCATTTTGTTGTTTGCGTTCATGGTGACCTCTACCTAACCCTAAGTAGAATTTTCCTCCAATGGGATTTTCCCTTGCATTTTACCAGGAAACATATATAGGGTAGGCAAGAAAAGTCAGTGCCCTCCTAACCCTACCCAAGCACTCTGAATTTGTTGGTGATCTCTTTTTTGCTGTACGGGTTCATGGTGACCTAACCCTAACCCTAAGTGGAATTTTCCTCCGATTTGATTTTCCCATGTATTTTACCAGGAAACATAGATAGAGAAGGCAAAAATAGTCAGTCCCCTCCTAACCTTACCCAAGCACTCTGAATTTGTTGGTGATGTCCATATTGCTGTATGAGTTCATGGTGACCTAACCCTAACCCTAAGTAGATTTTTCATCCAATGGGATTTTCCCATGTATTTTACCAGGAAACGTAGATAGGGCAGGAAACAAAAGTCAGTACCCTCCTAACCCTATCCAAGCACTCTGAATTTGTTGGTGATGTCCATTTTGCTGTATGGGTTTATGGTGACGTAACCCTAACCATTAGTGGAATTTTCCTCCAATGGGATTTTCCCATGTATTTTACCAGGAAACATAGATAGGACAGGCAAGAAAAGTCAGTGCCCTCCTAACCCTACCCAAGCACTCTGAATCTGTTGGTGATGTCTATTTTGCTGTATGGGTTCATGGTGACCTAACCCTAACCCTAAATGGAATTTTCCTCCAATGGGATTTTCCCATGTATTTTACCAAGTAACATAGATAAGGCAGGCTATAAAAGTCAAGGCGCTCCTAACCCTACCCAAGCACTCTGAACTTGTTGATGATGTCCATTTTCCTGTATGGGTTCATGGTGACCTAACCCTAACCATAAGTAGAATTTTCCTCCAATGGGATCTTCCCATGTATTTTACCAGGAAACGTAGATAAGCCAGGCAAGAAAAGTCAGTGCCCTTCTAACCCTACCCAAGCACTCTGAATTCCTTGGCGATGTCCATTTTGCTGTATGGGTTCATGGTGACCTAACCATAACCCTAAGTGGAATTTTCCTCCAAAGGGAATTTCCCATGTATTTTACCAGGAAACATAGATAGGGCAGGCAAGAAAAGGCAGTGCCCTCCTAACCCTACCCAAGCACTTTGAATTTGTTGGTGCTGTCCATTTTGCTGTATGAGTTCATGGTGACCTAACCCTTACCCTAAGTGGAATTTTCCTCCAATGGGATTTTCCCATGTATTTTACCAGGAAACATATATAGGGTAGTCAAGAAAAGTCAGTGCCCTCCTAACCCTACCCAAGCACTCTGAATCTGTTGGTGATGTCTATTTTGCTGTATGGGTTCATGGTGACCTAACCCTAACCCTAAATGGAATTTTCCTCCAATGGGATTTTCCCATGTATTTTACCAAGTAACATAGATAAGGCAGGCTATAAAAGTCAAGGCGCTCCTAACCCTACCCAAGCACTCTGAACTTGTTGATGATGTCCATTTTCCTGTATGGGTTCATGGTGACCTAACCCTAACCATAAGTAGAATTTTCCTCCAATGGGATCTTCCCATGTATTTTACCAGGAAACGTAGATAAGCCAGGCAAGAAAAGTCAGTGCCCTTCTAACCCTACCCAAGCACTCTGAATTCCTTGGCGATGTCCATTTTGCTGTATGGGTTCATGGTGACCTAACCATAACCCTAAGTGGAATTTTCCTCCAAAGGGAATTTCCCATGTATTTTACCAGGAAACATAGATAGGGCAGGCAAGAAAAGGCAGTGCCCTCCTAACCCTAACCAAGCACTTTGAATTTGTTGGTGCTGTCCATTTTGCTGTATGAGTTCATGGTGACCTAACCCTAACCGTAAGTGGAATTTTCCTCCAATGGTATTTTCCCATGTATTTTACCAGGAAACATAGATAGGGCCGGCAGGAAAAGTCAGTGCCCTCCTAACCCTACCCAAGCACTCTGAATTTGTTGGTGGTGTCCATTTTGCTGTTTGAGTTCATGGTGACCTCAACCTAACCCTAAGTGGAATTTTCCTCCAATGGGATTTTCCCATGTATTTCACGAGGAAACATATATAGGGTAGGCAAGAAAATTCAGTGCCCTCCTAACCCTACCCAAGCACACTGAATTTGTTGGTGATGTCCATTTTGCTAGATAGGTTCATGGTGACCTAACCCTAACCCTAAGTGGAATTTTCCTCCAATGGGATTTTCCCATGTATTTTACCAGGAAACATATATAGGGTAGGCAAGAAAAGTCAGTGCCCTCCTAACCCTACCCAAGCACTCTGAATTTGATAGCGATGTCCATTTTTCTATATGGGTTGATGGTGACCTAACCCTAACCATAAGTGGAATTTTCCTCCAAAGGGATTTTCCCATGTATTTTACCAGGAAATATATATAGGGCAGGCAAGAAAAGTCAGTGCCCTCCTAACCCTATCCAAGCACTCTGAACTTGTTGGTGATATCCATTTTCCTGTATGGGTTCATGTTGACCTAACCCTAACCCTAAGCGGAATTTTCCTCCAATGGGATCTTCCCATGCATTTTACCAGGAAACATAGATAGGGCAGGGAGAAAAAGTCAGTGCCCTCCTATCCCTACCCAAGCACTCTGAATTTGTTGGTGGTGTCCATTTTGCTGTTTGAATTCATGGTGTCCTCAACCTAACCCTAAGCGGAATTTTCCTCCAAAGGGATTTTCCCATGTATTTAACGAGGAAACATATATAGGGTAGGCAAGAAATTTCAGTGCCCTCCTAACCCTACCTAAGCACTCTGAATTTGTTGGTGATGTCAATTTTTCTGTATGGGTTCATGGTGACCTAACCCTAACCGTAAGTGGAATTTTCCTCCAATGGGATTTTCCCATGTACTTTACCATGGAACATAAATAGGGCAGGCTATAAAATTCAGTGCCCTCCTAACCCTACTCAAGCACTCTGAATTTGTTGGTGATGTCCATTTTTTTTGCTGTAAGGCTTCATGGTGACCTAACCCTAACTCTAAGTGGAATTTTCCTATAATGGGATTTTCCCATGTATTTTACCAGGAAACATAGATAAGGCAGGGAAGAAAAGTCAGTGCCCTCCTAACCCTACCCAAGCACTCTGAATTTGTTGGTGGTGTCCATTTTGCTGTTTGAGTTCATGGTGACCTGAACCTAGCACTAAGTGGAATTTTCCTCCAATGGGATTTTCCCATGTATTTTACCAAGGAACATAGATAGGGCAGGCTATAAAAGTCAGGGTGCTCCTAACTCTACCCAAGCACTCTGAACCTGTTGGTGATGTCCATTTTCCTATATGGGTTCATGGTGACCTAACCCTAACCCTAAGTGGAATTTTCCGCCAATGGGATTTTCCCATGTATTTTACCAGGAAACGTAGATAGCGCAGGAAAGAAAAGTCAGTGCCCTCCTAACCTTACCCAAGCACTCTGAATTTGATAGCGATGTCCATTTTTCTGTATGGGTTGATGGTGACCTAACCCTAACCATAAGTGGAATTTTCCTCCAAAGGGATTTTCCCATGTATTTTACCAGGAAATATATATAGGGCAGGCAAGAAAAGTCAGTGCCCTCCTAACCCTATCCAAGCACTCTGAACTTGTTGGTGATATCCATTTTCCTGTATGGGTTCATGTTGACCTAACCCTAACCCTAAGCGGAATTTTCCTCCAATGGGATCTTCCCATGCATTTTACCAGGAAACATAGATAGGGCAGGGAGAAAAAGTCAGTGCCCTCCTATCCCTACCCAAGCACTCTGAATTTGTTGGTGGTGTCCATTTTGCTGTTTGAATTCATGGTGTCCTCAACCTAACCCTAAGTGGAATTTTCCTCCAAAGGGATTTTCCCATGTATTTAACGAGGAAACATATATAGGGTAGGCAAGAAATTTCAGTGCCCTCCTAACCCTACCTAAGCACTCTGAATTTGTTGGTGATGTCAATTTTTCTGTATGGGTTCCTGGTGACCTAACCATAACCCTGAGTGGAATTTTCCTCCAATGGGATTTTCCCATGTACTTTACCATGGAACATAAATAGGGCAGGCTATAAAATTCAGTGCCCTCCTAACCCTACTCAAGCACTCTGAATTTGTTGGTGATGTCCATTTTCCTGTATGGGTTCATGGTGACCTAACCCTAACCGTAGGTGGAATTTTCCTCCAATGGGATTTTCCCATGTATTTTACCTGGAAACATATTTAGGGGAGGCAAGAAAAGTCAGTGCCCTCCTAACCCTACCCAAGCACTCTGAATTTGTTGGTGATGTCCATTTTGCTGTATGGGTTCATGGTGACCTAACCCTAACCCTAAGCGGAATTTTCCTCCAATGAGATTTTCCCATGTATTTTACCAGGAAACATATTTAGGGTAGGCAAGAAAAGTCAGTGCCCTCCTAACCCTACCCAAGCACTCTGAATTTGTTGGTGATGTCCATTTTGCTGTATGGGTTCATGGTGACCTAACACTAACCCTAAGTAGATTTTTCATCCAATGGGATTTTCCCATGTATTTTACCAGGAAACGTAGATAAGGCAGGAAAGAAAAGTCAGTACCCTCCTAACCCTATCCAAGCACTCTGAATTTGTTGGTGATGTCCATTTTGCTGTATGGGTTTATGGTGACGTAACCCTAACCATTAGTGGAATTTTCCTCCAATGGGATTTTCCCATGTATTTTACCAGGAAACATAGATAGGACAGGCAAGAAAAGTCAGTGCCCTCCTAACCCTACCCAAGCACTCTGAATCTGTTGGTGATGTCTATTTTGCTGTATGGGTTCATGGTGACCTAACCCTAACCCTAAATGGAATTTTCCTCCAATGGAATTTTCCCATGTATTTTACCAAGTAACATAGATAAGGCAGGCTATAAAAGTCAAGGCGCTCCTAACCCTACCCAAGCACTATGAACTTGTTGATGATTTCCATTTCCTGTATGGGTTCATGGTGACCTAACCCTAACCATAAGTGGAATTTTCCTCCAATGGGTATCTTCCCGATGTATTTTACCGGAAATACGTAGTAAGCGGCAAGAAAGTCAGTGCCCTTCTAGACCCACCCAAGCACTCTGAATTCCTTGGCGATGTCAATTTTGCTTGTATGGGTTCATGGTGACCTAACATAACCCTAAGTGGAATTTGTCCTCCCAAAGGGAATTTTCCCAATTGTATTTTACCAAAAACATATCTAGGGCGAGCAAGAAAAGGCAGTGCCCTCCTAAGCGCCTACCCAAGCACTTTGAATTTGTTGGTGCTGTCCATTTTGCTGTATGAGTTCATGGTGACCTAACCCTAAACCTAAGTGGAATTTTCCTCCAATGGGATTTTCCCATGTATTTATCCAGGAAAGATAGATAGGGCAGGCAAGAAAAGTCAGTGCCCTCCTAACCCTACCCAAGCACTCTGAATTTGTTGGTGATCTCTTTTTTGCTGTACGGGTTCATGGTGACCTAACCCTAACCCTAAGTAGATTTTTCATCCAATGGGATTTTCCCATGTATTTTACCAGGAAACGTAGATAGGGCAGGAAAGAAAGCTCAGTGCCCTCCTAAACCTACCCAAGCATTCTGAATTTGTTGGTGATGTCCATTTTGCTGTATGGGTTCATGGTGACCTAACCATAACCGTAAGTGGAATTTTCCTCCAAAGAGATTTTCCCATGTATTTTACCAGGAAACGTAGATAGGGCAGGCTATAAAAATCAGGGCCCTCCTAACCCTACCCAAGCACTCTGAATTTGTTGGTGGTGTCCATTTTGTTGTTTGAGTTCATGGTGACCTCACTCTAACCCTAAGTGGAATTTTCCTCCAATGGGATTTTCCCATGTATTTTTCCAGGAAACGTAGATAGGGCAGGAAAGAAAAGTCAGTGCCCTCCTAACCCTACCCAAGCACTCTGAACTTGTTGGTGATGTCCATTTTGCTGTATGGGTTCATGGTGACGTAACCCTAACCATAAGTGGAATTTTCCTCCAATGGGATCTTCCCATGTATTTTACCAGGAAACGTAGATAAGCCAGGCAAGAAAAGTCAGTGCCCTTCTAACCCTACCCAAGCACTCTGAATTCCTTGGCGATGTCCATTTTGCTGTATGGGTTCATGGTGACCTAACCATAACCCTAAGCGGAATTTTCCTCCAATGGGATCTTCCCATGCATTTTACCAGGAAACATAGATAGGGCAGGGAGAAAAAGTCAGTGCCCTCCTATCCCTACCAAGCACTATGAAATGGGGTCGGTGCATTTTGCTGTTTTCAGTTCATGGTGACCTCACTAACCTAAGTGGAATTTTTCCTCAATGGATTAGTCCATGTATTTCACGACGGAAAATATCTAGGGAGGCAAGAAAAGTATCAGTTCCCTCCTAACCCTTACCCAAGCACTCGATTGTGGTGTGATGTCCATTTGCTAGATAGGTTTCATGGTGACCTAACCCTAAATACACCAAGTGGAATTTTCCTCCAAAGGGATTTTCCCATGTATTTAATGAGGAAACATATATAGGGTAGGCAAGAAAAGTCAGGGCCCTCCTAACCCTACACACGCACTCTGAACTTGTTGGTGATGTCCATTTTCCTATATGGGTTCATGGTGACCTAACCCTAACCCTAAGTGGAATTTTCCTCCAATGGGATTTTCCCATGTATTTCACCAAGGAACATAGATAGGGAAGGCTATAAAAGTCAGGGCGCTCCTAACCCTACCCAAGCACTCTGAACTTGTTGGTGATGTCCATTTTCCTATATGGGTTCATGGTGACCTAACCCTAACCCTAAGTGGAATTTTCCTCCAATGGGATCTTCCCATGTATTTTACCAGGAAACATAGATAGTTCAGGCTATAAAAGTCAGGGCCCTCCTAACCCTTCCCAAGCACTCTGAATTTGTTGGTGGTGTCCATTTTGCTGTTTGAGTTCATGGTGATCTCACCCTAACCCTAAGTGGAATTTTTCTCCAATGGGATTTTCCCATGTATTTTACCAGGAAACGTAGATAGTGCAGGAAAGAAAAGTCAGTGCCCTCCTAACCTTACCCAAGCACTCTGAATTTGATAGCGATGTCCATTTTTCTGTATGGGTTGATGGTGACCTAACCCTAACCATAAGTGGAATTTTCCTCCAAAGGGATTTTCCCATTTATTTTAACAGGAAACATATATAGGGCAGGCAAGAAAAGTCAGTGCCCTCCTAACCCTACCCAAGCACTCTGAACTTGTTGGTGATATCCATTTTCCTGTATGGGTTCATAGTGACCTAACCCTAACCCTAAGTGGAATTTTCCTCCAATGGGATCTTTCCATGTATTTTACCAGGAAACATAGATAGGGCAGGTAGAAAAAGTCAGTGCCCTCCTAACCCTACCCAAGCACTCTGAATTTGTTGGTGGTGTCCATTTTGCTGTTTCAGTTCATGGTGACCTCAACCTAACCCTAAGTCGAATTTTCCTCCAATGGGATTTTCCAATGTATTTCACGAGGAAACATATATAGGGTAGGCAAGAAAATTCAGTGCCCTCCTAACCCTACCCAAGCAATCTGAATTTGTTGGTGATGTCCATTTTGCTAGATAGGTTCATGGTGACCTAACCCTAACCCTAAGTGGAATTTTCCTCCAATAGGATTTTCCCATGTATTTCACCAGGAAACATATATAGGGTAGGCAAGAAAAGTCAGAGCCCTCCTAACCCTACCCAAGCACTCTGAACTTGTTGGTGATGTCCATTTTCCTGTATGGGTTCATGGTGACCTAACCCTAACCCTAAGTGGAATTTTTCTCCAATGGGATTTTCCCATGTATTTTACCAGGAAACGTAGATAGCGCAGGAAAGAAAAGTCTGTGCCCTCCTAACCTTACCCAAGCACTCTGAATTTGATAGCGATGTCCATTTTTCTGTATGGGTTGATGGTGACCTAACCCTAACCATAAGTGGAATTTTCCTCCCAAGGGATTTTCCCATGTATTTTACCAGGAAACATATATAGGGCAGGCAAGAAAAGTCAGTGCCCTCCTAACCCTACCCAAGCACTCTGAACTTGTTGGTGATATCCATTTTCCTGTATGGGTTCATGGTGACCTAACCCTAACCCTAAGTGGAATTTACCTCCAATGGGATCTTTCCATGTATTTTACCAGGAAACATAGATAGGGCAGGTAGAAAAGGTCAGTGCCCTCCTAACCCTACCCAAGCACTCTGAATTTGTTGGTGGTGTCCATTTTGCTGTTTCAGTTCATGGTGACCTCAACTTAACCCTAAGTGGAATTTTCCTCCAATGGGATTTTCCCATGTATTTCACGAGGAAACATATATAGGGTAGGCAAGAAAATTCAGTGCCCTCCTAACCCTACCCAAGCACTCTGAATTTGTTGGTGATGTCCATTTTGCTAGATAGTTTCATGGTGACCTAACCCTAACCCTAAGTGGAATTTTCCTCCAATGGGATTTTCCCATGTATTTTACCAGGAAACATATATAGGGTAGGCAAGAAAAGTCAGTGCCCTCCTATCCTACCCAAGCATTCTGAATTTGTTGGTGATGTCCATTTTGCTGTATGGGTTCATGGTGACCTAACACTAACCCTAAGTGGAATTTTCCTCCAATGGGATTTTCCCATGTATTTTACCAAGGAACATAGATAGGGCAGGCTATAAAAGTCAGGGCGCTCCTAACCCTACCCCAGCACTCTGAACTTGTTGGTGATGTCCATTTTCCTATATGGGTTCATGGTGACCTAACCCTAACCCTAAGTGGAATTTTCCTCCAATGGGATCTTCCCATGTATTTTACCAGGAAACATAGATAGGGCAGGCAGGAAAAGTCAGTGCCCTCCTAACCCTACCCAAGCACTCTGAATTTGATAGCGATGTCCATTTTTCTGTATGGGTTCATGGTGACCTCAACCTAACCCTAAGTGGAATTTTCCTCCAATGGGATTTTCCCATGTATTTCACCAGGAAACATATATAGGGTAGGCAAGAAAATTCAGTGCCCTCCTAACCCTACCCAAGCACTCTGAACTTGTTGGTGATATCCATTTTTCTGTTTGGGTTCATGGTGACCTAACCCTAAGTGGAATTTCTCTCCAATGGGATCTTTCCATGTATTTTACCAGGAAACATAGATAGGGCAGGCAGAAAAAGTTAGTACCCTCCTAACCCTACCCAAGCACTCTGAATTTGTTGGTGGTGTCCATTTTGCTGTTTCAGTTCATGGTGACCTCAACTTAACCCTAAGTGGAATTTTCGTCCAATGGGATTTTCCCATGTATTTCACGAGGAAACATATATAGGGTAGGCAAGAAAATCCAGTGCCCTCCTAACCCTACCCAAGCACTCTGAATTTGTTGGTGATGTCCATTTTGCTAGATAGGTTCATGGTGACCTAACCCTAACCCTAAGTGGAATTTTCCTCCAATGGGATTTTCCCATGTATTTTACCAGGAAACTTATATAGGGTAGGCAAGAAAATTCAGTGCCCTCCTATCCTACCCAAGCATTCTGAATTTGTTGGTGATGTCCATTTTGCTGTATGGGTTCATGGTGACCTAACACTAACCCTAAGTGGAATTTTCCTCCAATGGGATTTTCCCATGTATTTTACCAAGGAACATAGATAGGGCAGGCTATAAAAGTCAGTGCCCTCCTAACCCTACCCAAGCACTCTGAATTTGTTGGTGATGTCCATTTTGCTGTTTGAGTTCATGGTGACCTCAACCTAACCCTAAGTGGAATTTTCCTCCAATGGGATTTTCCCATGTATTTCACCAGGAAACATATATAGGGTAGGCAAGAAAAGTCAGAGCCCTCCTAACCCTACCCAAGCACTCTGAACTTTTTTGGTGATGTCCATTTTCCTGTATGGGTTCATGGTGACCTAACCCTAACCCTAAGTGGAATTTTTCTCCAATGGGATTTTCCCATGTATTTTACCAGGAAACGTAGATAGCGCAAGAAAGAAAAGTCAGTGCCCTCCTAACCTTACCCAAGCACTCTGAATTTGATAGCAATGTCCATTTTTCTGTATGGTTTGATGGTGACCTAACCCTAACCATAAGTGGAATTTTCCTCCCAAGGGATTTTCCCATGTATTTTACCAGGAAACATATATAGGGTAGGCAAGAAAAGTCAGTGCACTCCTATCCTACCCAAGCATTCTGAATTTGTTGGTGATGTCCATTTTGCTGTATGGGTTCATGGTGACCTAACCCTAACCTTAAGTGGAATTTTCCTCCAATGGGATCTTTCCATGTATTTTACCAGGAAACATAGTTAGGGCAGGCAGAAAAAGTTAGTACCCTCCTATCCCTACCCAAGCACTCTGAATTTGTTGGTGGTGTCCATTTTGCTAGATAGGTTCATTGTGACCTAACCCTAACCCTAAGTGGAATTTTCCTCCAATGGGATTTTCCCATGTATTTCACGAGGAAACATATATAGGGTAGGCAAGAAAATCCAGTGCCCTCCTAACCCTACCCAAGCACTCTGAATTTGTTGGTGATGTCCATTTTGCTAGATAGGTTCATTGTGACCTAACCCTAACTGTAAGTGGAATTTTCCTCCAATGGGATTTTCCCATGTATTTTACCAGGAAACATATATAGGGTAGGCAAGAAAAGTCAGTGCCCTCCTATCCTACCCAAGCATTCTGAATTTGTTGGTGATGTCCATTTTGCTGTATGGGTTCATGGTGACCTAACACTAACCCCAAGTGGAATTTTCCTCCAATGGGATTTTCCCATGTATTTTACCAAGGAAATTAGATAGGGCAGGCTATAAAAGTCAGGGCGCTCCTAACCCTACCCCAGCACTCTGAACTTGTTGGTGATGTCCATTTTCCTATATGGGTTCATGGTGACCTAACCCTAACCCTAAGTGGAATTTTCCTCCAATGGGATTTTCCCATGTATTGATCCAGGAAAGATAGATAGGGCAGGCAAGAAAAGTCAGTGCCCTCCTAACCCTACCCAAGCAGTCTGAACTTGTTGGTGATGGCCATTTTGCTGTATGTGTTCATGGTGAGCTAACCCTGAACCTAAGTGGAATTTTCCTCCAATGGGATTTTCCCATGTATTTATCCAGGAAAGATAGATAGGGCAGGCAAGAAAAGTCAGTGCCCTCCTAACCCTAACCAAGCACTCTGAATATGTTGGTGATGTCCATTTTGCTGTATGGGTTCATGGTGACCTAACCCTAACCGTAAGTGGAATTTTCCTCCAATGGTATTTTCCCATGTATTTTACCAGGAAACATTGATAGGGCAGGTAAGAAAAGTCAGTGCCCTCCTAACCCTACCCAAGCACTCTGAATTTGTTGGTGATGTCCATTTTGCTGTATGGGTTCATGGTGACGTAACCCTAATCCTAAGTGGAATTTTCCTCCAATGGGATTTTCCTATGTATTTTACCAAGGAACATAGATAGGGCAGGCTATAAAATTCAGGGCGCTCCTAACCCTACCCAAGCACTCTGAACTTGTTGGTGATGTCCATTTTCCAATATGGGTTCATGGTGACCTAACCCTAACCCTAAGTGGAATTTTCCTCCAATGGGATCTTCCCATGTATTTTACCAGGAAACCTAGATAGGGCAGGCAGGAAAAGTCAGTGCCCTCCTAACCCTACCCAAGAACTCTGAATTTGTTGGTGGTGTCCATTTTGCTGTTTCAGTTCATGGTGACCTCAACTTAACCCTAAGTGGAATTTTCGTCCAATGGGATTTTCCCATGTATTTCACGAGGAAACATATATTGGGTAGGCAAGAAAATCCAGTGCCCTCCTAACCCTACCCAAGCACTCTGAATTTGTTGGTGATGTCCATTTTGCTAGATAGGTTCATGGTGACCTAACCCTAACCCTAAGTGGAATTTTCCTCCAATGGGATTTTCCCATGTATTTTACCAGGAAACATAGATAGGGTAGGCAAGAAAATTCAGTGCCCTCCTATCCTACCCAAGCATTCTGAATTTGTTGGTGATGTCCATATTGCTGTATGGGTTCATGGTGACCTAACACTAACCCTAAGTGGAATTTTCCTCCAATGGGATTTTCCCATGTATTTTACCAAGGAACATAGATAGGGCAGGCTATAAAAGTCAGTGCCCTCCTAACCCTACCCAAGCACTCTGAATTTGTTGGTGATGTCCATTTTGCTGTATGGGTTCATGGTGACGTAACCCTAACCCTAAGTGGAATTTAACTCCAATGGGATTTTCCCATGTATTTTACCAAGGAACATAGATAGGGCAGGCTATAAAATTCAGGGCGCTCCTAATCCTACCCAAGCACTCTGAACTTGTTGGTGATGTCCATTTTCCAATATGGGTTCATGGTGACCTAACCCTAACCCTAAGTGGAATTTTCCTCCAATGGGATCTTCCCATGTATTTTACCAGGAAACATAGATAGGGCAGGCAGGAAAAGTCAGTGCCCTCCTAACCCTACCCAAGCACTCTGAATTTGATAGCGATGTCCATTTTTCTGTATGGGTTCATGGTGACCTCAACCTAACCCTAAGTGGAATTTTCCTCCAATGGGATTTTCCCATGTATTTCACCAGGAAACATATATAGGGTACGCAAGAAAAGTCAGGGCCCTCCTAACCCTACCCACGCAATCTGAACTTGTTGGTGATGTCCATTTTCCTTTATGGGTTCATGGTGACCTAACCCTAACCCTAAGTGGAATTTTTCTCCAATGGGATTTTCCCATGTATTTTACCAGGAAACGTAGATAGCGCAGGAAAGAAAAGTCAGTGCCCTCCTAACCTTACCCAAGCACTCTGAATTTGATAGCGATGTCCATTTTTCTGTATGGGTTGATGGTGACCTAACCCTAACCATAAGTGGAATTTTCCTCCAAAGGGATTTTCCCATGTATTTCACCAGGAAACATATATAGGGTAGGCAAAAAAATTCAGTGCCCTCCTAACCCTACCCAAGCACTCTGAACTTGTTGGTGATATCCATTTTTCTGTATGGGTTCATGGTGACCTAACCCTAACCCTAAGTGGAATTTTCCTCCAATGGGATCTTTCCATGTATTTTACCAGGAAACATAGATAGGGCAGGCAGAAAAAGTTAGTACCCTCCTATCCCTACCCAAGCACTCTGAATTTGTTGGTGGTGTCCATTTTGCTGTTTGAGTTCATGGTGACCTCAACCTAACCCTAAGTGGAATTTTCCTCCAAAGGGATTTTCCCATGTATTTAACGAGGAAACATATATAGGGTAGGCAAGAAAATTCAGTGCCCTCCTAACCTTACTCAAGCACTCTGAATTTGTTGGTGATGTCCATTTTCCTGTATGGGTTCATGGTGACCTAACCCTAACTGTAAGTGGAATTTTCCTCCAATGGTATTTTCCCATGTATTTTACCAGGAAACATTGATAGGGCAGGTAAGAAAAGTCAGTGCCCTCCTAACCCTACCCAAGCACTCTGAATTTGTTGGTGATGTCCATTTTGCTGTATGGGTTCTTGGTGACCTAACCGGAACCCTAAGTGGAATTTTCCTCCAATGGGATCTTCCCATGTATTTTACCAGGAAACATAGATAGGGCAGGCAAGAAAAGTCAGGGCGTTCCTAAATCTCAATCAATCACTAACTGATGCCGTACATTGCCATGTTGTGCTTGGCTGTTGTGTCGTTTCCATTCTTGGCTGTTTTTTCAGTTCATGGGTCGATGCCCCAAACCTAACACGAAGTGGGAATTTTCCTCCAATGTGATTTCCCATGTTTTTAACCAGGAAACATAGATAGGGATTACAACACAATGTCATGCCCTCCTAACCTTACCCTAAGCACTCTGAATTTTGCTTGTGGATGTATTTTTTTTTTTGCTGTAAGGGTTCATGGTGACCTAAAAAACCGTGATAAAAAAAATAAAACTTACAACGTCAATACCTTAAACACAAATAACTATATAACCAAATAACACATATAAAAAAAAAAAAGGGGGGGGGGGGGGGGATGCGTAATGACAAAAAACACCGCGCTAATCTCCTAAGTGGAATTTTCCTCCAATGGGATTTTCCCATGTATTTTACCAGGAAACATATATAGGGTAGTCAAGAAAAGTCAGTGCCCTCCTAACCCTACCCAAGCTGTCTGAACTGGTTGGTGATGTCCATTTTGCTGTATGTGTTCATGGTGAGCTAACCCTAAACCTAAGTGGAATTTTCCTCCAATGGGATTTCCCCATGTATTTATCCAGGAAAGATAGATAGGGCAGGCAAGAAAAGTCAGTGCCCTCCTAACCCTAACCAAGCACCGTCTGAATTTGCTTGGTGATTGTCCCTTTGGCTGTATGGTTCATGGGTGACCTAACCCTAACCGTAAGTGGAATTTTCCTCCAATGGTATTTTCCATGTATTACCAGGAAACATTGAGGAGGGCAGGTAAGAAAATTCAGGGGCCCTCCTAACCCTACCCAAGGCACTCTGATTTGTTGGAGATGTCCCTTTTGCTTGTATGGGTTCATGTTGACCTAACCGGAGACCCTAAGTGGAATTTTCCTCAATGATGGGAGCTTCCATGTATTTTACCAGGAAACCTAGATCGGGCAGGCATATGAAAAGTTGAGGGCGTTCCTAACCCTAATAAAAAAAAAAAAAAAAACCCAAGGAGTGTCTGAATTTGTTGGTGATGCCCATTTTGCTATAGGAGTTCATGGTGACCTAACCCTAACCCTAAGGGGAATTTTCCTCCAATGGGATTTTCCCATGTATTTTACCAGGAAACATAGATAGGGCAGGACAACAAAAGTCAATGCCCTCCTAACCTTACCCAAGCACTCTGAATTTGCTGGTGATGTATTTTTTGCTGTAAGGGTTCATGGTGACCTAACCCTAACCCTAAGTGGAATTTTCCTCCAATGGGATTTTCCCATGTATTTTACCAGGAAACATATATAGGGTAGTCAAGAAAAGTCAGTGCCCTCCTAACCCTACCCAAGCAGTCTGAACTTGTTGGTGATGTCCATTTTGCTGTATGTGTTCATGGTGAGCTAACCCTAAACCTAAGTGGAATTTTCCTCCAATGGGATTTTCCCATGTATTTATCCAGGAAAGATAGATAGGGCAGGTAAGAAAAGTCAGTGCCCTCCTAACCCTACCCAAGCACTCTGAATTTGTTGGTGATGTCCATTTTGCTGTATGGGTTCATGGTGACGTAACCCTAATCCTAAGTGGAATTTTCTTCCAATGGGATTTTCCCATGTATTTTACCAAGGAACATAGATAGGGCAGGCTATAAAATTCAGGGCGCTCCTAACCCTACCCAAGCACTCTGAACTTGTTGGTGATGTCCATTTTCCAATATGGGTTCATGGTGACCTAACCCTAACCCTAAGTGGAATTTTCCTCCAATGGGATCTTCCCATGTATTTTACCAGGAAACATAGATAGGCCAGGCAGTAAAAGTCAGTGCCCTCCTAACCATACCCAAGCACTCTGAATTTGATAGCGATGTCCATTTTTCTGTATGGGTTCATGGTGACCTCAACCTAACCCTAAGTGGAATTTTCCTCCAATGGGATTTTCCCATGTATTTCACCAGGAAACATATATAGGGTACGCAAGAAAAGTCAGGTCCCTCCTAACCCTACCCGCGCAATCTGAACTTGTTGGTTATGTCCATTTTTTTGTATGGATTCATGGTGACCTAACCCTAACCCTAAGTGGAATTTTTCTCCAATGGGATTTTCCCATGTATTTTACCAGGAAACGTAGATAGCGCAGGAAAGAAAAGTCAGTGCCCTCCTAACCTTACCCAAGCACTTTGAATTTGATAGCGATGTCCATTTTTCTGTATGGGTTGATGGTGACCTCAACCTAACCATAAGTGGAATTTTCCTCCAAAGGGATTTTCCCATGTATTTAACGAGGAAACATATATAGGGTAGGCAAGAAAATTCAGTGCCCTCCTAACCCTACTCAAGCACTCTGAATTTGTTGGTGATGTCCATTTTCCTGTATGGGTCATGGTGATACCTAACCTAACGTAATGGAATTTTTCCTCCAAAGGGATTTTCCCATGTATTTAACGAGGAAACATATATAGGGTAGGCAAGAAAAGTCAGTGCCCTCCTAACCCTACCCAAGCACTCTGAATTTGTTGGTGATGTCCATTTTGCTGTATGGGTTCATGGTGACCTAACCGGAACCCTAAGTGGAATTTTCCTCCAATGGGATCTTCCCATGTATTTTACCAGGAAACATAGATAGGGCAGGCAAGAAAAGTCAGGGCGTTCCTAACCCTACCCAAGGATTCTGAATTTGTTGGTTGTGTCCATTTTGCTGTTTCAGTTCATGGTGACCCAAACCTAACACTAAGTGGAATTTTCCTCCAATGGGATTTTCCCATGTATTTTACCAGGAAACATAGATAGGGCAGGACAACAAAAGTCAATGCCCTCCTAACCTTACCCAAGCACTCTGAATTTGCTGGTGATGTATTTTTTGCTGTAAGGGTTCATGGTGACCTAACCCTAAGTGGAATTTTCCTCCAATGGGATTTTCCCATGTATTTTACCAGGAAACATATATAGGGTAGTCAAGAAAAGTCAGTGCCTCCTAACCCTAACCAAGCACTCTGAATATGTTGGTGATGTCCATTTTGCTGTATGTGTTCATGGTGAGCTAACCCTAAACCTAAGTGGAATTTTCCTCCAATGGGATTTTCCCATGTATTTATGCAGGAAAGATAGATAGGGCAGGCAAGAAAAGTCAGTGCCCTCCAAACCCTAACCAAGCACTCTGAATATGTTGGTGATGTCCATTTTGCTGTATGGGTTCATGGTGACCTAACCCTAACCGTAAGTGGAATTTTCCTCCAATGGTATTTTCCCATGTATTTTACCAGGAAACATTGATAGGGCAGGTAAGAAAAGTCAGTGCCCTCCTAACCCTAACCAAGCACTCTGAATTTGTTGGTGATGTCCATTTTGCTGTATGGGTTCATGGTGACGTAACCCTAATCCTAAGTGGAATTTTCCTCCAATGGGATTTTCCCATGTATTTTACCAAGGAACATAGATAGGGCAGGCTATAAAATTCAGGGCACTCCTAACCCTACCCAAGCACTCTGAACTTGTTGGTGATGTCCATTTTCCAATTTGGGTTCATGGTGACCTAACCCTAACCCTAAGTGGAATTTTCCTCCAATGGGATCTTTCCATGTATTTTACCAGGAAACATAGATAGGGCAGGCAGAAAAAGTTAGTACCCTCCTATCCCTACCCAAGCACTATGAATTTGTTGGTGGTGTCCATTTTCCTGTTTGAGTTCATGGTGACCTCAACCTAACCCTAAGTGGAATTTTCCTCCAAAGGGAATTTCCCATGTATTTTACCAGGAAACATAGATAGGGCAGGCAAGAAAAGGCAGTGCCCTCCTAACCCTACCCAAGCACTTTGAATTTGTTGTGGTGTGTCCATTTTCCCTGTATGGGTTCCATGGTGACCTAACTTCCTAACCGTAAGGTGGAATTTTCCTCCACATTTGGTATTTTCCCATGTATTTTACGCAGGAAACATTGATAGGGCAGGTAAGAAAAATGTCAGGGCCCTCCTAACCCTACCCAAGCACTCTGAATTTGTTGGAGATGTCCATTTTGCTGTATGGGTTCATGGTGACCTAACCGGAACCCTAAGTGGAATTTTCCTCCAATGGGATCTTCCCATGTATTTTACCAGGAAACATAGATAGGGCAGGCAAGAAAAGTGAGGGCGTTCCTAACCCTACCCAAGGATTCTGAATTTGTTTGTGGTGTCCATTTTGCTGTTTCAGTTCATGGTGACCCAAACCTAACACTAAGTGGAATTTTCCTCCAATGGGATTTTCCCATGTATTTTACCAGGAAACATAGATAGGGCAGGACAACAAAAGTCAATGCCCTCCTAACCTTACCCAAGCACTCTGACTTTGCTGGGGGTGGGATAAAAAAAAAAAAAAAATTTTTTTGTATTTTTTGCTGTAATGGGTTCATGGTGACCTAAGTTGGCCCTACCATAAGTGTAATTTCCTCCAAAGTGATTTTCCCATGTTTTCATCCAGAAACATATATAGGGCAGGCAAGAAAAGTCAGTGCCCTCCTAACCCTACCCAAGCACTCTGAAGTTGTTGGTGATATCCATTTTCCTGTATGGGTTCATGGTGACCTAACCCTAACCCTAAGTGGAATTTTCCTCCAATGGGATCTTTCCATGTATTTTACCAGGAAACATAGTTAGGGCAGGCAGAAAAAGTTAGTACCCTCCTATCCCTACCCAAGCACTCTGAATTTGTTGGTGGTGTCCATTTTGCTGTTTGAGTTCATGGTGACCTCACCCTAACCCTAAGTGGAATTTTCCTCCAAAGGGATTTTCCCATGTATTTAACGAGGAAACATATATAGGGTAGGCAAGAAAATTCAGTGCCCTCCTAACCTTACTCAAGCACTCTGAATTTGTTGGTGATGTCCATTTTCCTGTATGGGTTCATGGTGACCTAACCCTAACTGTAAGTGGAATTTTCCTCCAATGGTATTTTCCCATGTATTTTACCAGGAAACATTGATAGGGCAGGTAAGAAAAGTCAGTGCCCTCCTAACCCTACCCAAGCACTCTTAATTGTTGGTGATGTCCATTTTGCTGTATGGGTTCAATGTGACCTAACTCGAACCCTAAGTGGAATTTTTCCTCC
Source organism: Crotalus tigris (assembly GCF_016545835.1). Lineage (NCBI taxonomy): Eukaryota > Metazoa > Chordata > Lepidosauria > Squamata > Viperidae > Crotalus > Crotalus tigris. The sequence continues at coordinate 18,160 of NW_024098001.1, read as the reverse complement.
AATTGATCTTCCCATGTATTTACCAGGATAACATAGATATGGCAGGCAAGAAAGTCAGGGCGTTCCTACCCTACCAAGGATTCTGATTGTTGGTGGTGTCCATTTTTGCTGTTTCCCGTTCTATGGTGACTCCAACCTAAACACTAAGTGGAATTTCTCCTCCAATTGATTTTCAAAAACATGTATTTTAACCAGAACATAGATATGGGATTGCAGGACAACAAAAGTCAATGCCCTCCTAACCTTACCCAAGCACTCTGAATTTGCTGGTGATGTATTTTTTGCTGTAAGGGTTCATGGTGACCTAACCCTAAGTGGAATTTTCCTCCAATGGGATTTTCCCATGTATTTTACCAGGAAACATATATAGGGTAGTCAAGAAAAGTCAGTGCCTCCTAACCCTAACCAAGCACTCTGAATATGTTGGTGATGTCCATTTTGCTGTATGTGTTCATGGTGAGCTAACCCTAAACCTAAGTGGAATTTTCCTCCAATGGGATTTTCCCATGTATTTATGCAGGAAAGATAGATAGGGCAGGCAAGAAAAGTCAGTGCCCTCCAAACCCTAACCAAGCACTCTGAATATGTTGGTGATGTCCATTTTGCTGTATGGGTTCATGGTGACCTAACCCTAACCGTAAGTGGAATTTTCCTCCAATGGTATTTTCCCATGTATTTTACCAGGAAACATTGATAGGGCAGGTCAGAAAAGTCAGTGCCCTCCTAACCCTACCCAAGCACTCTGAATTTGTTGGTGATGTCCATTTTGCTGTATGGGTTCATGGTGACGTAACCCTAATCCTAAGTGGAATTTTCCTCCAATGGGATTTTCCCATGTATTTTACCAAGGAACATAGATAGGGCAGGCTATAAAATTCAGGGCACTCCTAACCCTACCCAAGCACTCTGAACTTGTTGGTGATGTCCATTTTCCAATTTGGGTTCATGGTGACCTAACCCTAACCCTAAGTGGAATTTTCCTCCAATGGGATCTTTCCATGTATTTTACCAGGAAACATAGATAGGGCAGGCAGAAAAAGTTAGTACCCTCCTATCCCTACCCAAGCACTATGAATTTGTTGGTGGTGTCCATTTTCCTGTTTGAGTTCATGGTGACCTCAACCTAACCCTAAGTGGAATTTTCCTCCAAAGGGATTTTCCCATGTATTTAACGAGGAAACATATATAGGGTAGGCAAGAAAATTCAGTGCCCTCCTAACCCTACTCAAGCACTCTGAATTTGTTGGTGATGTCCATTTTCCTGTATGGGTTCATGGTGACCTAACCCTAACCGTAAGTGGAATTTTCCTCCAATGGTATTTTCCCATGTATTTTACCAGGAAAGATTGATAGGGCAGGTAAGAAAAGTCAGTGCCCTCCTAACCCTACCCAAGCACTCTGAATTTGTTGGTGATGTCCATTTTGCTGTATGGGTTCATGGTGACCTAACCGGAACCCTAAGTGGAATTTTCCTCCAATGGGATCTTCCCATGTATTTTACCAGGAAACATAGATAGGGCAGGCAAGAAAAGTCAGGGCGTTCCTAACCCTACCCAAGGATTCTGAATTTGTTGGTGGTGTCCATTTTGCTGTTTCAGTTCATGGTGACCCAAACCTAACACTAAGTGGAATTTTCCTCCAATGGGATTTTCCCATGTATTTTACCAGGAAAAATAGATAGGGCAGGACAACAAAAGTCAATGCCCTCCTAACCTTACCCAAGCACTCTGAATTTGCTGGTGATGTATTTTTTGCTGTAAGGGTTCATGATGACCTAACCCTAACCCTAAGTGGAATTTTCCTCCAATGGGATTTTCCCATGTATTTTACCAGGAAACATATATAGGGTAGTCAAGAAAAGTCATTGCCCTCCTAACCCTACCCAAGCAGTCTGAACTTGTTGGTGATGTCCATTTTGCTGTATGTGTTCATGGTGAGCTAACCCTAAACCTAAGTGGAATTTTCCTCCAATGGGATTTTCCCATGTATTTATCCAGGAAAGATAGATAGGGCAGGTAAGAAAAGTCAGTGCCCTCCTAACCCTACCCAAGCACTCTGAATTTGTTGGTGATGTCCATTTTGCTGTATGGGTTCATGGTGACGTAACCCTAATCCTAAGTGGAATTTTCCTCCAATGGGATTTTCCCATGTATTTTACCAAGGAACATAGATAGGGCAGGCTATAAAATTCAGGGCGCTCCTAACCCTACCCAAGCACTCTGAACTTGTTGGTGATGTCCATTTTCCAATATGGGTTCATGGTGACCTAACACTAACCCTAAGCGGAATTTTCCTCCAATGAGATTTTCCCATGTATTTTACCAAGTAACATAGATAAGGCAGGCTATAAAAGCCAAGGCGCTCCTAACCCTACCCAAGCACTCTGAACTTGTTGATGATTTCCATTTTGCTGTATGGGTTCATGGTGACCTAACCATAACCCTAAGTGGAATTTTCCTCCAAAGGGAATTTCCCATGTATTTTACCAGGAAACATAGATAGGGCAGGCAACAAAAGGCAGCGCCCTCCTAACCCTACCCAAGCCCTCTGAATTTGTTGGTGCTGTCCATTTTGCTGTATGAGTTCATGGTGACCTAACCCTAACCCTAAGTGGAATTTTCCTCCAATGGGATTTTCCCATGTATTTTACCAGGCAACATAGATAAGGCAGGCAAGAAAAGTCAGTGCCCTCCTAATCCTCCCCAAGAACTCCGAATTTGTTGCTGATGTCTATTTTGCTGTATGCGTTCTTGGTGACCTAACCCTAACCCTAAGTGGAAATTTTCCTCCAATGGGATACTTTCCATGTATTTTACCAGGAAACATAGATAAGGGCAGGCAGAAAAAGTTAGTACCCTCTACTCCCTCACCAAGCACTATGAATTTGTGGTGGTGTCATTTTCCTGTTTGAGTTCACGGTGACCTCACCTAAACCCAAGTGGAATTTTGCCTCCAAAGCGATTTTCCCAATGTATTTTACCAGGAAAACAATAGAAGTAGGGCAGGCCAGCAAAAGCAGTGCCCTCCTCACCCCTACCCAAGCACTTTTGAATTTGTTTGGTGCTCGTCCATTTTGCTGTATGGGTTCGTGGTGACCTAACCCTAACCCTAAGTGGAATTTTCCTCCAAAGGGATTTTCCCATGTATTTTACCAGGAAACATAGATAGGGCAGGAAAGAAAAGTCAGTGCCCTCCTAACCCTACCCAAGCACTCTGAATTTGTTGGTGCTGTCCATTTTGCTGTATGGGTTCATGGTGAGCTAACCCTAAACCTAAGTGGAATTTTCCTCCAAAGGGATTTTCCCATGTATTTGTCCAAGAAAGATAGATAGGTCTGGCAAGAAAAGTCATTGCCCTCCTAACCCTAACCAAGGACTCTGAAATTGTGGTGATGTCCAATTTTGCTGTATGGTCATGGTGACGGAACCCTAACCGTAAGTGGAATTTTCGTCCAATGGTATTTTCCCATGTATTTTACCAGGAAACATAGATAGGGCAGGCTATAAAATGAGGGCCCTCCTAACCCTTCACAGATCACTCTGAATTTGTGGTGGTGTCCATTTTGCTGTTTGAGTTCATGGTGATCTCACCCAACCCTAGTGGAATTTTCTCCAATGGGATTTCCATGTGTTTTACTAGGAAAAATATTAAGGGTAGGCAAGAAAAGTCAGTGCCCTCCTAACCCGACCCAAGCACTCTGAATCTGTTGTTGATGTTAATTTTGCTGTATGGGTTCATTGTGACCTCGTAATAACCCTAAGTTTAATTTTCCTCCAATGGGATTTCCCCATGTATTTATCCAGGAAAGATAGATTGGGCAGCAAGAAAACTAAGTGCTCTCCTAACCCTTCCCAAGCACTCTGAATTTGTTGGTGATGTCCATTTTGCTGTATGGGTTCATGGTGACCTAACCATAACCCTAAGTGGAATTTTCCTCCAAAGGGAATTTCCCATGTATTTTACCAGGAAACATAGATAGGGCAGGCAAGAAAAGGCAGTGCCCTCCTAACCCTACCCAAGCACTTTGAATTTGTTGGTGCTGTCCATTTTGCTGTATGAGTTCATGGTGACCTAACCCTTACCCTAAGTGGAATTTTCCTCCAATGGGATTTTCCCATGTATTTTACCAGGAAACATATATAGGGTAGTCAAGAAAAGTCAGTGCCCTCCTAACCCTACCCAAGCTGTCTGAACTTGTTGGTGATGTCCATTTTGCTGTATGTGTTCATGGTGAGCTAACCCTAACCCTAAGTGGAATTTTCCTCCAATGGGATCTTTCCATGTATTTTACCAGGAAACATAGATAGGGCAGGCAGAAAAAGTTAGTACCCTCCTATCCCTACCCAAGCACTATGAATTTGTTGGTGGTGTCCATTTTCCTGTTTGAGTTCATGGTGACCTCAACCTAACCCTAAGTGGAATTTTCCTCCAAAGGGAATTTCCCATGTATTTTACCAGGAAACATAGATAGGGCAGGCAAGAAAAGGCAGTGCCCTCCTAACCCTACCCAAGCACTTTGAATTTGTTGGTGCTGTCCATTTTGCTGTATGAGTTCATGGTGACCTAACCCTTACCCTAAGTGGAATTTTCCTCCAATGGGATTTTCCCATGTATTTTACCAGGAAACATATATAGGGTAGTCAAGAAAAGTCAGTGCCCTCCTAACCCTACCCAAGCTGTCTGAACTTGTTGGTGATGTCCATTTTGCTGTATGTGTTCATGGTGAGCTAACCCTAAACCTAAGTGGAATTTTCCTCCAATGGGATTTTCCCATGTATTTATCCAGGAAAGATAGATAGGGCAGGCAAGAAAAGTCAGTGCCCTCCTAACCCTAACCAAGCACTCTGAATATGTTGGTGATGTCCATTTTGCTGTATGGGTTCATGGTGACGTAACCCTAACCGTAAGTGGAATTTTCCTCCAATGGTATTTTCCCATGTATTTTACCAGGAAACATAGATAGGGCAGGCTATAAAATTGAGGGCCCTCCTAACCCTTCCCAAGCACTCTGAAGTTGTTGGTGGTGTCCATTTTGCTGTTTGAGTTCATGGTGATCTCACCCTAACCCTAAGTGGAATTTTCCTCCAATGGGATTTTCCCATGTGTTTTACTAGGAAAAATATTAAGGGTAGGCAAGAAAAGTCAGTGCCCTCCTAACCCTACCCAAGCACTCTGAATTTGTTGGTGATGTCCATTTTGCTGTATGGGTTCATGGTGACCTAACCCTAACCCTAAGCGGAATATTCCTCCAATGAGATTTTCCCATGTATTTTACCAAGGAACATATTTAGGGTAGGCAAGAAAAGTCAGTGCCCTCCTAACCCTACTCAACCACTCTGAATTTGTTGGTGATGTCCATTTTGCTGTATGGGTTCATGGTGACCTAACCGGAACCCTAAGTGGAATTTTCCTCCAATGGGATCTTCCCATGTATTTTACCAGGAAACATTGATAGGGCAGGTAAGAAAAGTCAGTGCCCTCCTAACCCTACCCAAGCACTCTGAATTTGTTGGTGATGTCCATTTTGCTGTATGGGTTCATGGTGACCTAACCGGAACCCTAAGTGGAATTTTCCTCCAATGGGATCTTCCCATGTATTTTACCAGGAAACATAGATAGGGCAGGCAAGAAAAGTCAGGGCGTTCCTAACCCTACCCACGGATTCTGAATTTGTTGGTGGTGTCCATTTTGCTGTTTCAGTTCATGGTGACCCAAACCTAACACTAAGTGGAATTTTCCTCCAATGGGATTTTCCCATGTATTTTACCAGGAAAAATATATAGGGTAGTCAAGAAAAGTCAGTGCCCTCCTAACCCTACCCAAGCAGTCTGAACTTGTTGGTGATGTCCATTTTGCTGTATGTGTTCATGGTGAGCTAACCCTAAACCTAAGTGGAATTTTCCTCCAATGGTATTTTCCCATATATTTTACCAGGAAACATTGATAGGGCAGGTAAGAAAAGTCAGTGCCCTCCTAACCCTACCCAAGCACTCTGAATTTGTTGGTGATGTCCATTTTGCTGTATGGGTTCATGGTGACGTAACCCTAATCCTAAGTGGAATTTTCCTCCAATGGGATTTTCCCATGTATTTTACCAAGGAACATAGATAGGGCAGGCTATAAAATTCAGGGCGCTCCTAACCCTACACAAGCACTCTGAACTTGTTGGTGATGTCCATTTTCCAATATGGGTTCATGGTGACCTAACACTAACCCTAAGCGGAATTTTCCTCCAATGAGATTTTCCCATGTATTTTACCAAGTAACATAGATAAGGCAGGCTATAAAAGCCAAGGCGCTCCTAACCCTACCCAAGCACTCTGAACTTGTTGATGATTTCCATTTTGCTGTATGGGTTCATGGTGACCTAACCATAACCCTAAGTGGAATTTTCCTCCAAAGGGAATTTCCCATGTATTTTACCAGGAAACATAGATAGGGAGGCAAGAGAAAGGCAGTGCCCTCCTAACCCTACCCAAGGCACTTTGAGTTGTTGGTGCTGTCCATTTTGCTGTATGAGGTCATGGTGACCAAACCTACCCATAAGTGGGAATTTCCTCCAATGGGATTTTCCCATGTATTTTACCAGGAAAACATATATAGGGTAGCAAGAAAAGTCAGTGCCCTCCTAACCCTACCCAAGCGTTCGAACTTGTTGGTGATGTCCATTTTGCTGTATGTGTTCATGGTGAGCTAACCCTAAACCTAAGTGGAATTTTCCTCCAATGGGATTTTCCCATGTATTTATCCAGGAAAGATAGATAGGGCAGGCAAGAAAAGTCAGTGCCCTCCTAACCCTAACCAAGCACTCTGAATATGTTGGCGATGTCCATTTTGCTGTATGGGTTCATGGTGACGTAACCCTAACCGTAAGTGGAATTTTCCTCCAATGGTATTTTCCCATGTATTTTACCAGGAAACATAGATAGGGCAGGCTATAAAATTCAGGGCCCTCCTAACCCTTCCCAAGCACTCTGAATTTGCTGGTGGTGTCCATTTTGCTGTTTGAGTTCATGGTGATCTCACCCTAACCCTAAGTGGAATTTTCCTCCAATGGGATTTTCCCATGTGTTTTACCAGGAAACATATTTAGGGTAGGCAAGAAAAGTCAGTGCCCTCCTAACCCTACCCAAGCACTCTGAAATTGTTGGTGATGTCCATTTTGCTGTATGGGTTCATGGTGACCTAACCCTAACCCTAAGCGGAATTTTCCTCCAATGAGATTTTCCCATGTATTTCACCAGGAAACATATTTAGGGTAGGCAAGAAAAGTCAGGGCCCTCCTAACCCTACCCAAGCACTCTGAATTTGTTGGTGATGTCCATTTTGCTGTATGGGTTCATGGTGACCTAACCCTAACCCTAAGCGGAATTTTCCTCCAATGAGATTTTCCCATGTATTTTACCAGGAAACATATTTAGGGTAGGCAAGAAAAGTCAGTGCCCTCCTAACCCTACCCAAGCACTCTGAATTTGTTGGTGATGTCCATTTTGCTGTATGGGTTCATGGTGACCTAACACTAACCCTAAGCGGAATTTTCCTCCTATGAGATTTTCCCATGTATTTTACCAGGAAACATAGATAGGGCAGGCTAAAAAAGTCAGGGCCCTCCTAACCCTTCCCAAGCACTCTGAATTTGTTGGTGGTGTCCATTTTGCTGTTTGAGTTCATGGTGATCTCACCCTAACCCTAAGTGGAATTTTCCTCCAATGGGATTTTCCCATGTATTTTACCAGGAAACGTAGATAAGGCAGGTAAGAAAAGTCAGTGCCCTCCTAACCCTATCCAAGCACTCTGAATTTGTTGGTGATGTCCATTTTGCTGTATGGGTTTATGGTGACGTAACCCTAACCATTAGTGGAATTTTCCTCCAATGGGATTTTCCCATGTATTTTACCAGGAAACATAGATAGGACAGGCAAGAAAAGTCAGTGCCCTCCTAACCCTACCCAAGCACTCTGAATCTGTTGGTGATGTCTATTTTGCTGTATGGGTTCATGGTGACCTAACCCTAACCCTAAATGGAATTTTCCTCCAATGGGATTTTCCCATGTATTTTACCAAGTAACATAGATAAGGCAGGCTATAAAAGTCAATGCGCTCCTAACCCTACCCAAGCACTCTGAACTTGTTGATGATGTCCATTTTCCTGTATGGGTTCATGGTGACCTAACCCTAACCATAAGTAGAATTTTCCTCCAATGGGATCTTCCCATGTATTTTACCAGGAAACGTAGATAAGCCAGGCAAGAAAAGTCAGTGCCCTTCTAACCCTACCCAAGCACTCTGAATTCCTTGGCGATGTCCATTTTGCTGTATGGGTTCATGGTGACCTAACCATAACCCTAAGTGGAATTTTCCTCCAAAGGGAATTTCCCATGTATTTTACCAGGAAACATAGATAGGGCAGGCAAGAAAAGGCAGTGCCCTCCTAACCCTACCCAAGCACTTTGAATTTGTTGGTGCTGTCCATTTTGCTGTATGAGTTCATGGTGACCTAACCCTTACCCTAAGTGGAATTTTCCTCCAATGGGATTTTCCCATGTATTTTACCAGGAAACATATATAGGGTAGTCAAGAAAAGTCAGTGCCCTCCTAACCCTACCCAAGCACTCTGAATCTGTTGGTGATGTCTATTTTGCTGTATGGGTTCATGGTGACCTAACCCTAACCCTAAATGGAATTTTCCTCCAATGGGATTTTCCCATGTATTTTACCAAGTAACATAGATAAGGCAGGCTATAAAAGTCAAGGCGCTCCTAACCCTACCCAAGCACTATGAACTTGTTGATGATGTCCATTTTCCTGTATGGGTTCATGGTGACCTAACCCTAACCATAAGTGGAATTTTCCTCCAATGGGATCTTCCCATGTATTTTACCAGGAAACGTAGATAAGCCAGGCAAGAAAAGTCAGTGCCCTTCTAACCCTACCCAAGCACTCTGAATTTGTTGGCGATGTCCATTTTGCTGTATGGGTTCATGGTGACCTAACCATAACCCTAAGTGGAATTTTCCTCCAAAGGGAATTTCCCATGTATTTTACCAGGAAACATAGATAGGGCAGGCAAGAAAAGGCAGTGCCCTCCTAACCCTAAACAAGCACTTTGAATTTGTTGGTGCTGTCCATTTTGCTGTATGAGTTCATGGTGACCTAACCCTAACCGTAAGTGGAATTTTCCTCCAATGGTATTTTCCCATGTATTTTACCAGGAAACATAGATAGGGCCGGCAGGAAAAGTCAGTGCCCTCCTAACCCTACCCAAGCACTCTGAATTTGTTGGTGGTGTCCATTTTGCTGTTTGAGTTCATGGTGACCTCAACCTAACCCTAAGTGGAATTTTCCTCCAATGGGATTTTCCCATGTATTTCACGAGGAAACATATATAGGGTAGGCAAGAAAATTCAGTGCCCTCCTAACCCTACCCAAGCACACTGAATTTGTTGGTGATGTCCATTTTGCTAGATAGGTTCATGGTGACCTAACCCTAACCCTAAGTGGAATTTTCCTCCAATGGGATTTTCCCATGTATTTTACCAGGAAACATATATAGGGTAGGCAAGAAAAGTCAGTGCCCTCCTAACCCTACCCAAGCACTCTGAATTTGATAGCGATGTCCATTTTTCTATATGGGTTGATGGTGACCTAACCCTAACCATAAGTGGAATTTTCCTCCAAAGGGATTTTCCCATGTATTTTACCAGGAAATATATATAGGGCAGGCAAGAAAAGTCAGTGCCCTCCTAACCCTATCCAAGCACTCTGAACTTGTTGGTGATATCCATTTTCCTGTATGGGTTCATGTTGACCTAACCCTAACCCTAAGCGGAATTTTCCTCCAATGGGATCTTCCCATGCATTTTACCAGGAAACATAGATAGGGCAGGGAGAAAAAGTCAGTGCCCTCCTATCCCTACCCAAGCACTCTGAATTTGTTGGTGGTGTCCATTTTGCTGTTTGAATTCATGGTGTCCTCAACCTAACCCTAAGCGGAATTTTCCTCCAAAGGGATTTTCCCATGTATTTAACGAGGAAACATATATAGGGTAGGCAAGAAATTTCAGTGCCCTCCTAACCCTACCTAAGCACTCTGAATTTGTTGGTGATGTCAATTTTTCTGTATGGGTTCATGGTGACCTAACCCTAACCGTAAGTGGAATTTTCCTCCAATGGGATTTTCCCATGTACTTTACCATGGAACATAAATAGGGCAGGCTATAAAATTCAGTGCCCTCCTAACCCTACTCAAGCACTCTGAATTTGTTGGTGATGTCCATTTTCCTGTATGGGTTCATGGTGACCTAACCCTAACCGTAAGTGGAATTTTCCTCCAATGGGATTTTCCCATGTATTTTACCTGGAAACATATTTAGGGGAGGCAAGAAAAGTCAGTGCCCTCCTAACCCTACCCAAGCACTCTGAATTTGTTGGTGATGTCCATTTTGCTGTATGGGTTCATGGTGACCTAACCCTAACCCTAAGCGGAATTTTCCTCCAATGAGATTTTCCCATGTATTTTACCAGGAAACATATTTAGGGTAGGCAAGAAAAGTCAGTGCCCTCCTAACCCTACCCAAGCACTCTGAATTTGTTGGTGATGTCCATTTTGCTGTATGGGTTCATGGTGACCTAACACTAACCCTAAGTAGATTTTTCATCCAATGGGATTTTCCCATGTATTTTACCAGGAAACGTAGATAAGGCAGGAAAGAAAAGTCAGTACCCTCCTAACCCTATCCAAGCACTCTGAATTTGTTGGTGATGTCCATTTTGCTGTATGGGTTTATGGTGACGTAACCCTAACCATTAGTGGAATTTTCCTCCAATGGGATTTTCCCATGTATTTTACCAGGAAACATAGATAGGACAGGCAAGAAAAGTCAGTGCCCTCCTAACCCTACCCAAGCACTCTGAATCTGTTGGTGATGTCTATTTTGCTGTATGGGTTCATGGTGACCTAACCCTAACCCTAAATGGAATTTTCCTCCAATGGGATTTTCCCATGTATTTTACCAAGTAACATAGATAAGGCAGGCTATAAAAGTCAAGGCGCTCCTTACCCTACCCAAGCACTATGAACTTGTTGATGATGTCCATTTTCCTGTATGGGTTCATGGTGACCTAACCCTAACCATAAGTGGAATTTTCCTCCAATGGGATCTTCCCATGTATTTTACCAGGAAACATAGATAGGGCAGGCAAGAAAAGGCAGTGCCCTCCTAACCCTACCCAAGCACTCTGAATTCCTTGGCGATGTCCATTTTGCTGTATGGGTCATGGTGACCATAACCATAACCCTAAGTGGAATTCCTCCAAAGGGAATTTCCCATGTATTTTACCAGGAAACATAGATAGGGCAGGCAAGAAAAAGGCAGTGCCCTCCTAACCCTACCCAAGCACTTTGAATTTGTTGGTGCTGTCCATTTTGCTGTATGAGTTCATGGTGACCTAACCCTAAACCTAAGTGGAATTTTCCTCCAATGGGATTTTCCCATGTATTTATCCAGGAAAGATAGATAGGGCAGGCAAGAAAAGTCAGTGCCCTCCTAACCCTACCCAAGCACTCTGAATTTGTTGGTGATCTCTTTTTTGCTGTACGGGTTCATGGTGACCTAACCCTAACCCTAAGTGGAATTTTCCTCCAATTCGATTTTCCCATGTATTTTACCAGGAAACATAGATAGAGAAGGCAAAAATAGTCAGTCCCCTCCTAACCCTACCCAAGCACTCTGAATTTGTTGGTGATGTCCATATTGCTGTATGAGTTCATGGTGACCTAACCCTAACCCTAAGTAGATTTTTCATCCAATGGGATTTTCCCATGTATTTTACCAGGAAACATAGATAGGGCAGGCAGAAAAAGTCAGTTCCCTCCTAACCCTACCCAAGCACTCTGAATTTGTTGGTGGTGTCCATTTTGCTTTTTGGGTTCATGGTGACCTAACCCTAACTCTAAGTGGAATTTTCCTCCAATGGGATTTTCCCATGTATTTTTCCAGGAAACGTAGATAGGGCAGGAAAGAAAAGTCAGTGCCCTCCTAACTCTACCCAACCACTCTTAATTGTTGTTGATGTCCATTTTGGTGTATGGGTTCATGGTGACCTAACCCTAACCCTACGTGGAATTTTCCTCCAATGGGATTTTCCCATGTATTTATCCAGGAAAGATAGATAGGGCAGGCAAGAAAAGTCAGTGCCCTCCTAACCCTACCCAAGCACTCTGAATTGTTGTTGATGTCCATTTTGGTGTATGGGTTCATGGTGACCTAACCCTAACCCTAAGTGCAATTTTCCTCCAATGGAATTTTCCCATGTATTTTACCAGGAAACATAGATAGGGCAGGCAAGAAAAGCCAGTGCCCTCCTAACCCTACCCAAGCACTCTGAATTTGTTGGTGATGTCCATTTTGCTGTATGGGTTCATGGTGACCTAACCATAACCCTAAGTGGAATTTTCCTCCAAAGGGATTTTCCCATGTATTTTACCAGGAAACATAGATAGGGCAGGCTATAAAAATCAGGGCCCTCCTAACCCTACCCAAGCACTCTGAATTTTTTGGTGGTGTCTATTTTGCTGTATGGGTTCATGGTTTACAGGGCTTCCCAGGGCAAACACACTTTTTGCCCAAATGGAGAAACGATCAAGACTGGAAGCTTTGTCAGCTTGAAAATGGGGTGCTTTGAAATGGCGTAAATCACTTTGAAATGGAGCGAATGACTCTGTTTCAAAGTATCTCATTTGCAAGCAGACGAAGCTCCCAGTCTCTGTCATTTCTCTGTCTGGGAAAAAAGGGTTTGGGCACCTATGGGGCACTTGGAAACCGAGCGATTTGGGTCTTATTTTCAGGAAAACATGGTATATGAAGTAGCTTTGGGTGTTTGTGTGCTTTGCTTGAATCTTCGTCAAAGTAAAAGCTGTATCATCACAAAACCTGCGTTGGCTTTCCAGCTAGTAGGAAACTGGAAGAACAAAGCTTGCTACCTCAATGAATTGGAAAAATGTGGATATCTCATTCTTCAAGTGAGGTTTCTGACTTTTTCCTCCACCAAATGGCATTCTTAAATTGCCGATTTAGGAGTTTTCCAAGAATCATTCAGTTTATCTCAAGTACAAGGAAAAGTAACAAATATAAAAAGCCATCTGCATCTGGCTTAATCTAGGAGGCGTCACACATTAGAGATGGTTCAAGAAATCTTTCTGAAAGCTTTAATAAAATCCATATTGATTCATTGTCACAAGGCATTAAACTTGTTTCCTCTTCTTCATCCCAAATAGCCAGTCTTCCCAGTCTTCAGGGAGCTGTTAAACACTGCCTAGCAGAAGGATAGATCTCTTAAGACCGGAGTGACATTTATTGAAGAAGAGTTGGGAGGGGGAAATTGTTGAAAAAAGATGGTCTTCTTGCTTTCATCTTTCCTTTCAATTACTGGAAATGGCATAAAGCGTCTCAAGAGTACAGGGTGAGAAACAGCAGCAAACAGCCTGAATGAAGGATCAACCTACCATTCTGCTTAGAAATGCAGAGAATGGTCATCACTTAGCAGTAAATCCCCTGGCTTCCATCAACGATTTCCAGCTTGACACCTTTAGATTTGCAGGACTACAGCTCCTATCACCCCGGCCAAGACATTGATTCCCTATCCAGTTCAAGGTGAAGAATCCAAAGATGGGGACATTGCAGGGATATTGAAGTCTGTTGACAGCAAACCAATCAGGTTCACAAGTTCTCTAGCTATGCTCATTTTTCAAGTTGATTCTTTATTATAATTCATTTACTTGATTGTAGTCATTTCTATTTGATTAATTTTATTTGAATTATATTCTTTCTTACACAGAGAGGCATATTATTTCAAGATGTGTTTCCCTTTGGTAAAGATAATTTGGGGAAACAAGGGTAATGTATAAGTGATCATCCTAGTTTAAATGAATTGAGCAAAAATGGGTCATCTTAGACCTTTGTTAACATGGACCTGACAAGTCCACAATGGTTACAAATGCTCATTGAGACGTTCTACTTTTTTTTTTTTAAATTATGCTCAAGGTCAATCAAGAAATGATGTGCAGAGTGACAGATGCCCATTTCATTATCTATACCTTTTGACAATAAAAGCAAGCATTACCAAATAATTACATTTAAAGTGTGCTACCTCCACCTCTTTATAAGTAGAGCATTTAGTACAGAGTCTAAAATTACCTAAACCTGTAGATGGGCTGCCCACATTTGTTTGACTTTGGAAGCTTTAGTTGTTGGCTCTTAAGAGCCCCAAAAGAGGTCTACTAAAGCCTAATACAATGGCTGATCAGTTGCCCCCAGATGATCATTGATTTATCTGCTTCTGTTCCTGAACAGCTGATCCCAGGTCTGAATATTCTCATTTGCATTCTTGATAAGATAAGATAAAAGATTGCCTTTATTGTCACTTTTTTCTGTGAACACACTGGCACCCATTAAAAAATGAAATTCTGATGCATTACTATAATAATAATAATAATAATAATAATAATAATAATAATAATAATAATAACCCCCAATGAGGCACTACCTTGATGTGGTTGTGGGGCTTGTGTACTCTGAGGAAGATGAGAGCTATGCCAGAGGTTCAACCATAGTGGACAGGTCTCATCAGAGGAGTCAGACAAAGAGTGTCTCTCCCATAAAAAATATGGTGAGACGTAAATTGCAGAATGCCATACCGGCTCGGATGTCGTCCGGGTTAACAAGATCCGCGCTAGATATTGGAGTTCCTGGATATCTGGTGAAAAATGGGTTACAGGACTCAGGACTGTTGGCTGAGCAACCAGGGCCAGCAGCTGCAGAACTACTGGAAGAAAAGGTGTTTACCCATCGCAGATACACAGTGATGGAAAACAAATGCATACAAAGTCAAAATTGAGAAGACAGCAACAGACAGTAAGTGCCGCCTATGCAAAGAAGCTGAAGAAACAGTGGACCACTTAGTAAGCTGTTGCAAGAAGATTGCACAGACTGATTACAAGCAGCGGCATGACAAAGTAGCAACAATGGTGCATTGGAAGATCTGCAAAAAATATCATTTGCCTGTAAGCAAAAACTGGTGGGATCATAAAATAGAGAAAGTCATAGAAAATGATAAAATTAAATGCTCTGGGACTTCAGAATTCAAACAGACAAGCACCTGCATAACCCCCAGACTTAACAATTGTCGATAAGAAAGACAAAAAAGTCTGGATAGTGGACGTGGCAGTGCCTGGAGACAGCAGAATAGAAGAGAAAGAACGGGAGAAGAGAACAAAATACAAAGACCTACAAATAGAAATAGAAAGACTGTGGCAAAAGCAAGCAAGGGTAGTACCAATAGTCATAGGCTCCTTGGGTGCAATCCCAAAACAACTGAAGCACCACTTGAACACAATTGGCATTGACAAATTCGCTATTAGTCAATTGCAAAAGGCGGCCTTATTAGGAACTGCTTCATCCTGCGACGATATCTGTAATACCAACAAACATCCACATCTGCCTATCCCAGGTCCTGGGTAAGGACTCGATAGGTAGACAAAATGCCAAATCCAGTCTGAACATCTGCTGACTGTGCGTGCTACCATAATATAATACTAAAAAACCAAATCATAATAATATACTTGGAGTTCATCTAGTCCAACCCCCTGCTCAGGCAGGACAACCCTAACCCATTTCAGACAAACGCTGTCCAGTCTCTTTTAAAACTTCCAGGGTGTTGGAGCATTCACTGCTTCTGGAGTGCCGGTTGTTCCACTGGTTAATTTTGTAATTTCAGGAAGTTTCCCTTAATTCTAGTTTGCTTCTCTCCTTGATTAGTTTCCGCCACCCGTTGCTTCTTGTCCTGCCTTCAGGCACTTTGGAAAATAGCTTGACTCCCTCTTCTTTGTGGTAGCCCCTGAGATATTGGAACAATGCTATCATATCCCCCCTTGTCCTTCTCTTCATTAAACTAAACATACCCAATTCCAGCAACCGTTCTTTATATGTTTTAGCCTCCAGTCCCCCAATCATCTTTGTTGCTCTTCTCTGCCCTCTTTCTAGAATCTCAACATCTTTTTTAACATTGTGGTGACCAAAACTGGATGCAGTATTCCAAGTGTAGCCTTACCAAGACATTGTAAAGTGGTATATGTATGTGTATGTGTATGTGTTTATATACAGTATATGTATAACCATACACATATATGCACATACATATACATATATACACTCTCTCTACACACACAAACACACACACACATATTACAATCCATTTTGAATACATAGCGGGAAAAGATACTTTTTTAAAAATAACTTCAGTCCAGTTATTCTGCCACAAATTTGTTTCAGCCCATTTTAAAACTGATGTATATCATCACATCTCATGGTAGCGAATTTCCTAGATCACTTATATTTCTACTCTTCTTCACTGATAGTATTACAGGGGTGTGGAACCTCACTCTATTTTGTTTATTGCAGGGGTAGGCAACCTTGGCTCTTTTATAACTCGTGGACTTCAATTCAATTCCCAGAATTGAAGCCCACGAGTCATAAAAGAGCCAAGGTTGCCTACACCTGCCCTATTAGATCAACACCAGCTCTCTTTTCAATCATTTAGAATGTTTTTAGATTTCTTTCTGCAGAACATGCACAAATAATGAGGCGGGAATATAGCTTCTAACTTCTGGCTCCTCCAAGCTTGATCTAACTACCTTTCCTCCTTTCTCCTCCTCCTTGCTCTGTAGAATATCTGGAGCTTTAAGGATAGTACTCGACTTAACAACAGTTCCTTTAGTAACCGTTCAAAGTTACAACAGAACTGAAAAAAGTGACTTAGGACCATTTTTCACCCTTAAGATTGTTGCGGCTGTGCTGAGATGGACAGGCTTACCATGATTATGAAAGACAAGACAGAACATGAATACTTCAAAATCTGGGGCAAATTTTACCATTGGTATGAATTAAGAACTGCTCGGACTTCAGGTTAATGGTAGAATTAAAAGATATACATAACTGTACATATAATTGTATATATAATTGTATTGTATAGAAGATGAGGCTTATATAGAGGTTAAGAACGATGTATTAAACTTTTGTACATGATAGGAACTGATAGGAAAATTTATTCTGGAATGTCATGTTTGTCCACTGTTGTTTTAATTGTATTATGAATAATTTTTTTTTTTTAAAAAAAGATTGTTGCGGCATCCCCATGGTCACGTGATCAGAATTCGGATGCTTGGCAATTGGTTCATGTTTATGACGCTTGCGGTGTCCCGGGGTCATGTGATCCGCTTTTGTGACCTTCTGACAAGCAAAGTCAATGGGGAAGCCAGTTTCACTTAACCACCGTGCTTCTTACTTAACGACTGCAGAGATTCACTTAACAACTGCAGCAAGAAAGGTTATAAGATGGGGAAAAATGAACAAACTTCTCACTTAGCAATGTAAGTTTTAGGCTCAGTTGTGGTCATAAGTCGAGGACTTACCTGTACTCAAGTGAGAAAACTGAGCCAAGGATGAACGAAATGACTGAGAAAAGATGTGAACCTGCAGATCTGCCTCTGTTCTGATTGCAACCAAGCAGAATTAATTTAGTCAGTTGTATTTTGCCCCAGGAAAGAATCAGACCTTCAGAGTTATTAGTCTGCTTTCCCTCATCTCAAAATGATGTTCAGGTAATTCATCAGATTATTTTTAAGCTCTGCTTTTTATGAAACAGACACACCAAAGTTCAGGGGGAGTTCAGAAGGGCATTTTCTTCACTTGTTAGCTATTTTGGTTTGTGAGTATCTGCTTGAACCAGTCTGGGGGAAAAATGGATTTCCTGTTACACACCCACTGCTACTATTATCGCAGCAGTGTCTAGTCCTCATGGGCAAAGGATTCCTAAATATAGGCATGGTGACATATATATAAGTAGATTGAGGCATTATTTTTATTTTAACACACTTTTCCCAGGAGAGGGAACTTGCCAAATTGGAATTAATGCCATGTTCTCTAATCATCTGGGGTCATTCTAACCTTATATATTGAAATAATTTATTGGTTGGGTGTAAGAATTATGACCCTGTTTATTTTCTTGTTTCTTTAAATGTTTCCTAAATATAGTATTACAGATGCTTTACTATTCTCAGAAAATGCTTTATTTACTCCTAAATATACAACTGAGCATAAAGCTT
>NW_024098000.1:0-24944 GCF_016545835.1 Crotalus tigris | reverse complement strand
CTTTTTTTTAAATGAATCCTCTTATTTATCTGACCTGATGAGAATGTTTTCACTAATTATTAAGTAGGTAATCATTAGAAATGCCATCCCTTTATTGAATACTATTATTTGTATTTTCAAAATTATTTTTAAGGAAGGATCACAACTAATTCCTGTGTTGATTGAAATCTGATATCCAATATCCTCTACGTTCTATTTAGCTTGAAAGTTTCATTTCATTCTATTAAAAAAAGCAAAGATATTGTAACTATATACTGCTGGATGGAGAATGAAGATGAAATTTTCCCAAAAGTTGTCAAGATAAACGGGACCTGTACAAAGGATCAAGATATTTCTAGAGCTCTGGAGGAAGTAGGATTTGCATTCTCATACAGATATCAGTATGCACACCTACCTCTATCATCTCTCTCCACTTCTCTCCATCTCTCTCTCCCCCCTCGCTACAGTATATCTATATCTATATCTATTTAAAAAATGTGCCCCACTTAAAGCAAAGTATCCAGATGAAAGCAGCAGTGATGTTCAATTACAAATGTACTTTCAACAAAAATATCAGGGTGTGATTTATAATTAGAAGCATCTTGAAAATAAATCTTCCTCTTTTTGTTTAAAACTACCACTACTCAATCCATCAAACTTTAAAATCTTGTTGTTGATTAATTGTACTGTCTCTTGCCATTTCTGACAAGAATGCTTTATAAAATCAAGGCTATATTATTCAACATACATTCTAAATAAGATGCTTTCCCCAGCTTGCCAAATTCAATCACTCTAGAGCTCACAAACAAATGGCTAAATTTGGGATTTATTGCAGAACTATTAGGATATAATTTACAATGGCTCAGACATGCTATTCTATTTTCTGCATTTTCTGGATAAGGAAAAGAAAGTAGTGGTATTGTAAACTAAGCTACAACATCAGGGAATAAAAAGCTTGCTTCACAGCAAGCTACAGTATTTAATTTAACTAATTCCATACTATAAACATCCAGTTATTTTCAAGTGTAAAGATGATGGTCTTTCAAAGAAAAGTCTAGTGTTAGGAGAAGTCAGTATAGAACTTAGTAATACTGGCTGAAAGGGGGCTGGTTGTGTGTGTGTGTGTGTGTGTGTGTTTATGTGTGTGTGTGTGTGTTTCATGGAGAAATATTACATTAATATCTGCACATTTTTAATGTCATGTATCAGGACACGAAGCTGAGCTTGAAGACATTAAAGCGAATACCAACATTGGCAATGAAATCATTTGATGAGATAATTCTCTTTAAAATAAAACTCAAATTAAGAATAAGCAACATAGTTAAAGACTTTTTAAAAATTTAGTACAATTAGCATAGCTTTTAATAAAGTCATATATACAAATACTACAGAATATAGGTGTATTCTGTAGAGCAGGAACCCCCAAATCCTGGTCCATGGACTGGCACCAGTCTGTGGCATGCCAAAAATTAGTCCACACAAACAAGTGAAACCCCATTTCAGGATGCAGGCAGCACACAAAACCATGCGCCTGCCCCCCAGATCTGCAGAAAAACTCTCTCCATGGAACTGATCCCTGGTTCCCAAAAGGTTGGGGGCCATTGCTGTACAGAAAGAAGAGGCAGTGCAGAGTCAAAAGAGGATTCAGCCTGAATGCGTCCACAAATGTTCCAAGTCCACTCCCCACCCCCCACCCCATTTGAATGCTGTTGATTCTTATCTAGTTAATGTGGTGCTGTTAGTTGACTAGATTCTTGTGTGTAGGCTTGAGCAATAAATCTTCTTAACTGAAACTTAATGTATGGTCTTGATTCTTTGCTCCTGTTTTAAATAATACTGTCTATAGAAAACAGCATAGTTTTGGTATATAATTAGACTAGAACAATTCCCATATATACATAAACTTATTTGTATTGCACTAAGTAAATGACTAATTTAAGCTTTATTTGCACACATTATTTTTGAATTACAGTCATAAATTTCTTAGTATTTGGAGTCCTAAGGACATATTAGCCAGTTTGGTGTAATGATTAAGGCATCCAGGTTAGCACTTGAGAGACAATGAGTTCTAGTTGCACCTTAGGCATACAATCTGCTGGGTGACATTAGGCTAATAATTGTTTCTCAGCCTAATCAAGGCCATTGGCAGGAGTTAACAATGAGTTAAAGGCACACATACAAACACAAACACAAAAAGACATATTGAGAAATCATTCAGGCTAATTACATGACTGGTTCAAAAAGTACTCATTGTTGTTCTCCATATTCTTTCAAAGTCTTTCAAAGATCAAACAGGATTTTAAAAAAATCTTGGTAAAACATGAAACATTCTAATTTTTCTGGATGAAACAGTTCTAAGTTTTGTTCTCTAATATGGCAATAAATATTTTAAAGTACTTTTAGTAGCAAAATTATTTGTAGCATTTTTGATTTCTTGTATGCCGGTTTGCATAATCTATGATTTAGCAAATTGAATATAATTTGCTGAACAAGAGTGACATTCATGAAGTCTGATAAGCCTAAAAGTGGATTCTGCCAATCTGAAATTGCAAAAATAATTAGCACCTGACAGCCATTAAGTTTCATGTACTACAAGACATGCATGTTTACTCTTCACAATTGTCAATTTAGGTTCTCTGTGCAAGATCCAAAATAGATTGCACAAACTATATGTAGCCCAAAATTTCGCTTTTAGAAAGGCTCATAGCAACAAATAAGGGATATGATAATTTTGATTTCAGATTTAGGGGAAGGCTAAAGAAGTAATATAAAATTGGTATATAACTGTACAGAACTCTAATAACATTTTTTTTTTTTTTGGTCTATGCTAACCAATCACATTGTAATTGTTGTAATCTTGACAATGCATTTTCAGAAGGCACAAAAGAGTATGATAGGTGCTCAGATTATACATGCATGGTCTAAAATACTGAATAATTGATATGGATTTATTGATTATGTGCCATCAAGCCAAGGTTGATTCTTAGCATCACCTAGATTTTCTCAATACCAATATGTCCCTAGCCAAGGTTTTGAAGTCCAATCCATTTAACATTGTAACTGAGTCCATCCAACTTGCTACTGGTCATCCTCTTCTTTTTCCTTCCACCTTTATCAGCATTGGAGCCTCATCCCTCATCTATCCAAAGTAAGATTTTGTGGGGAAACAGGATATAAAATAATGGACATAATAGACAATATTTATTGTTAAAACTACTCTAGATATCAATATTTTATTTTTAGAAATATAGTCTGACAGCAGATCTTGACTAATCTCAGAAGCTAAGGCTTATCCAGTCAAGTAAAATATGAAAGGTGAATCACCAGGGAAACTCAGGGCAAGGTTCAGATTAAGAGGTCAAAAACACAGAAGGCAGCAATGTATATTACTGCCAAGAAAACTGCATTGGTAAAATGAACTGAAGTTAAGTTTTGCTCGAGAGTGTCTTTAACGTAGCTGAATCTTTTTTATTATTATTACTATTATTGTCATCTTCTTTACTACTCTGTTCACTTACTTATTTTCCACAGTTCAATTTGTCAGTGGCATAATTGATCAATGGATGCAGAAGTAACTACTGAAAATTTTGATAACTATTACCAGTCACAGTAATGAAGAAATAACCTACAAAAATGAGAAGTGAGAGATTAGTGTCAATTGTAATAAAAGTCTTGCTATCAGATTAGTAGATGGTCAATGCAGATCTCCTTTCTTACATCAGGCTTGCTAGGATTATTTTCAGAAACTATTTATTTAATCTACTTGTATGCCAATTTAGTCATGAAGACAATTCTATATATTAGGACTAAAATAATCACATAATAATAAATAATGTATCAATAAAATTGAAATAAAATGTAGTTACTGAGGTAACTGGACTGTCTCTGCATCATTTAATAATTTAATTCATAATACAATTCAGCCTAAAAATTATAAACTCAGAAAATCCAATTTTGTTCTATATTTACTGTAAATATGCCATCAAAACCAAGAATCTGAAGGGCTTCCCTACTTCATGTAATCTCCTTATCCTGTCTAATCCATTCCTAGTAGAGATGGTAATGAATGGAGTCCAAAAGTAGGAAATCCTTCTGGCTTCAAAATGTGAGTGGATTCCTCACAAAGTATGGCAAGCTGGAACAGCAGTGCATCAAAATGTGTTCTTATTGGTTTCTATGTCATATTTTGAAACTCTGAACAGACATTTTGTATATGATATGGGCTATTCCTAAAGACTGCTCTCATAACTTATCAACAATGTGTTGCATCACAATATCTAAAACTGTATTTAATGTTGCATCTTAACATTCCATTAAACGTACCCCTCTAAAAAACCCAAGTCTTATTCTGAAAAGCTGTAAAAAACCAAAAATATTAATTTATTTTTCTAAATCTGATTAAGGTTAAATAGCATTAATTAAGAATTTATCAAGAGGAATAATTCAAGATACTGGAATACTGCATCCAGTTTTGGTCACCACGATGTAAAAAAGATGTTGAGACTCTGGAAAGAGTGCAGAGAAGAGCAACAAGGATGATTAGGGGACTGGAGGCTAAAGCATATAAGGAACGGCTGCTGGAATTGGATATATCTAGTTTAATGAAGAGAAGGACGAGGGGGGACATGATAGCAGTGTTCTAATATCTCAGGAACTGTCACAAAGAAGAGGGAGTCAAGCTGTTTTCCAAGTCACCTGAAGGCAGGACAAGAAGCAATGGATGGAAACTAATCAAGGAGAGAAACAACCTAGAACTAAGGAGAAACTTCCTGACAGTTAGAACAATTAACCAGTGGAACAACCTGCCTCCAGAAATGGTGAATGCTCCAACAGTGGAAGTTTTTAAGAAGAGACTGGACAGCCATTTGTCTGAAATGGTATAGGGTTTCCTGCCTGAACAGGGGGTTGGACTAGATGACCTCCAAGGTCCCTTCCAACTTTATTATTATTATTATAAGATGTTTCTGTTATATTTAATCATTGTTGAACAATGCTGAAAATCTCAAGGCAACAGCACAGAATGAAATCTATTGTGATTGATGGAAGTTAGCCTTGTTGTGTGAAGAAATGATGCAAGGTTTTCAGACAAGTTTTTAATGTACAGTCATAGACTGTATTTTATGAAGGGACTAGCCATTATTGTTTTCTGTCGAATCTCTCCATCTTTTCTCATTACTTATTGTGCTGTTTTCCTTCCCAGAAAAAAAAAGATTTACAGAAAAATGGCAGGAAAATTAAAGATAAAAAGATAATATAACGAGTACTATCTTTCTGTTATTTTGGATGACCTCCAATTTTAATAAATCATAATTACTCAGAACTGCTCAGAGGTTTCTTCTGCTATCAATTTTCATTTATCAGATTCTCCTTGTCAAAAGCATTCTTGTTCTTCATATCTTCAAACACTTAAATAGTCATGGGTAAGGTATTATGGGATAATTCCGTAAAACAGGGATCAGAATTTACAAATACATAAAATAGGAGTTATGTAATCAAGATGTAACAGTGAGCAGAACACCAGCCATTTTCTCTCAGGAAGACTAAAAATCTCTACAAATGACAATAAGTTCTTTTCTCTTACTTATCCACAATTTATGGAGGCAGAGGGGCTTACATCCTAACTTTGTAGTTTGACATTACCTTGTTTCAAAAATACTTGTAGATTAGTTTTGACAAGAGTCATCCACAGGGAGAAACCTCATTCCTATATTCATCATTGCTCTTGCTTTTTTGAAAAAGGATGGATAAGGTTTTCATCTATACACAAAAGATGGGTGTTGTAGTGGGGGAGAGATAGAAAGAAAGGAGAGAGGATTTTAATTATATAACCGAAAACAATTTACTCCTAAGGCAAAATATAGAAAGACCGTATCAGTTCCATGTTTGCTTTGAGATTAGTCAATTTAATTCCTGAGCAAATCTCCTGGGGAATAGGAAAATAGAAACTCAACACATGAAGGATGGTCTTAGGCACAGTCCATGAGGAGGTACATAAGGCAGCAGTACTTTAGCTGGAAATTTATTTTATTTATTTCCGGCACTACCAGTAGTATTGTATTTGTAACACTAGAGTAATGTATTCCTCCATTAATAAAAGTACTTTTATAAGAATGAACTACATCTTTCATAAACTAGTAAAACTATAATTATTGCAGTTAAACAATAGCCTCCCACAAGGCTCTGTAATGGCACTTATACTATTCAATTTATACATATCAGATATGCCGGCAACAAGGAGATGCAAATTTGGATAAGCTGATGATTGGACCACAGCAGTACAGGAAAAATAGATCAAGGTGGCAGACAGCCTCCTGTCCAAAGATCTTAAAAACTTGGGGAAATTCTTCACTGACTGGAGACTCACTTCTAGCACCAGCAAAATGGTAACTATGTGCTTCTATCTTAACAACAAAGTAGCATATGAAGCCCTTATTATATTGACTTATAATTTATTCCTTTATAATCCCCATCCAAAATACCTTGTAGTCAGAATGGGACATTTTAGGCACCCTTGGCCACGCCTCCTTCGCCTCCAGCCACTCACCTCAGCTCATTTACAATGAAGTTTTCTCCTCTGCTGGTCCTCCCCCAATTCTCTATGGTCAATAGGTCAATAAGTCCCTTGCCCTCCACCCTTTGCCCTTTGTCCCTGCCCATTTGCCCAGACACCATTTGATCCCATCAGCCACAGTACTTTTTTTTTTTTTTACAAAATCTTGCATCACATGCTGCCCCCACCACTACAGTCTTGTAATCACACATTATCAATTGCATGTTATCCCCTCAGCACCATTGCTCTTGCCTGCCACTCGATTGGCTGGCGGCTATTTGTCTTGTGCATCCAAAGTTCCAGGTGAAACAGTGTCTGCGTGAATGGCCAGGGACAAAGGGCAAGGTATGGAGGGCGATAGGCCCATTGGCTATGAAGAATGGCAGCCAGCAGAGGAGGAAAGCTGGCTGTAAATGGGATGAAGCATATGGCTAGAGGTGAAGGAAGCACTGCCAAGGGTCCATGCCTAAATGTCCTAAACCCCCTTGGAGTAACATTAGATCTGATTCTCTCCTGTAAGATGCACCTAGACAAGAGCAGCAAAAATCACTACTAGGAACAACATACTCCAGAAATTATGTGGAACTCAATGGGAAGCTTCAGCTGCCACCCCAGCTCATTAGCACTAGGGTTGATCTACTCCACAGCAGAATATTGTGTCCCTGTAGGGCTTAATAGCTGCCATACCAGTAAGTTAGATGCCAGACTCAGTGCTTATAATCCATTAGGATTATAAATGGATGTATTAAAACCACTCCAACTTGCTGACTTTCTGTTCTGAGTCAAACAGCACCACAAGCTTTCTGAAGGCAAGATGCACTAGTGAGAGAATACAGAAAAATTATGAATAACTCACTTCTACCGGTACATACCAACCTTCCTCATTAATCAGCTGTAAGGCTCAAATCCAAGAAACCCACACTGGCACTTGCACATCTGGCTAACAACTTTAACATCGATTCCCAATGAAAAGCCAAATAGGTGGCTGAATGCCCAGTCATAGGAAGACATACAAATGTGGTGAATATCTGTTGCCCGGGTGTAGGATGAGGGTGAAGGTTCATTCTCAGAGGCTGTAGGTTGGTTTCCAAATGTGTCATTACTAGGCTAGGTAACATCTTTAGCAGAATTTAGGAGAGACATATAAATGACACCACAAAAGAGGTGCTAGGCTTTGAATTACATGTCAGCAATGGACAACTCTGAATAGGATTCACACATGACACAGTGTCTGCTGGAACTCTCTGTATAAACAGGGCATAGTATCGTCCCCTCAGTGTTACTGCAGGGTCCCATGTCAAACTCTAGATCTCATCGTGACTGGCTGTAAGATTGGGGCATATTCCAATGCAGCATCTGATTTTTTTTAATATAAATGATGCTGTGCTTCAATGGGTAGATGGCCTAGACCATTGGTATTGAATATAGATTTTTTTTAACATTTATATTTTATTGTGTTTAGTAATTTAGCTGAAATGTTAATATAAATTTTCAAGTCCATATATGATATGCCATATGTAGATAAATAACTATATCTTAAAATAACATACATTAAAAAAAATCTCAGTTTACGTTTTCATGTAACTATGTTGAGTTTTTTATTATTTTAAAACAGGACACATTTTTAAAGACAATTTTAACAAAGAAGTGTAGAATTACACTGTACATATAACACTGTATATATATATATATATATATATATATAATGGTGATTTCCAGTTAGTAGATAGTGTTTTCATGTTATTATCTAATTTCAAAGCAAAGAACAATGAATAATAAATCCAATCAATGAACATACAAGTAGAGACATGCTTAGGAATATTCTCTCATTCTTAAATTTCAGTTGAAAATGTAGAGTCATAATCAAGACCGTGTGGCTCAAGAAATAGATGTAGAGCAGATTGCAATGTCTAATACAAGCATTTTTTTAATAATTTGAAGTTTTATAATAATTCATTCCTTCAGGAAAAAAGAAAGGGTCTAAACAATCCAGAATAAACCACAGAAGTACAATTTTTGAAAAAAGAATAGACTACATTTTTTTTAAAAAAAGATAAAGTTTTCCTTCTAAGCTGAACACATAATTAGAAGTGATGTCAGGCTTATATGAAAGACATCAGAGAGATTTAATGATCTTTCAGAATGTAAGAATAATAGGAACAAAGAGCATGAATTAACATGTTCAAAAATAAATGAATCAAGCATCTATATCAGCTATGGCAATAGCTAGTTAGCAGTAGAAAGAAAAAAATGAATATAAAATTCTGATTTGCATGCCCTTCTGACTGCCAAACAAAGTTAAAATAAGAACAACTATATTTACATTAACATATGCAAGTTATAGCATGAGATAACTTTTTGTGCAAAGACTAACATTGATTTTAGTCTTTATTGCATTTAGAACATTGATGGTGAAGCTTTTGGGCTCAACATGTCAAAAATTTGGAAAATGCCTAAATCATGTCTGTAACCACCACCACCCCCAACAAAAGATTACCAATTCTCTGCCTGCCCTGCAACTAGGTCACCCTCTATGGTGGCACTCCTTGGCAGCACTGAGGCTGGACCTGAACTGGAGGACCAGGCCTTGACTTCAGCCCTAATGCCACCACTGTCACTCACAAAGGCTGACTTCTGCTGTTTCTGGTGTGATTGCCCCATGGCCCAGTGCTCCCCAGGATCTGGTGTACATCACATACTTTCAGTCAATGTTCTTTTTCTCTTGACAGGCCCCTGCAGGCCCCTAAAGCCTGAGGCTGCTCTGGGTCACACAAGGATTTTGTTCTGGAAGCAGCTTCAGGGAACACTCTTCTGAGGCCTCTGCAATCTCTAAATATCACACCAACGCTTATCTCATTGCAAATTTTCAGAATGTCTGCAGGCTGTGCAAGAGAACACCTCATTCTCATGCAGTTTCCAGAATTTGCAGTTTCCAAAATCCTGCAAGAATAAGGTGTGCTTTATACAATAGTTGTGTTGAGTGTTGTTGAATGCTAGTGTCACCAAAAAAGTTGTGCCATGACACCTTTGACACATGTGTCATCACTTATTTAGAATAAAGCTATCTATCCTTGCTACAAAGTTTGAAATAGTCTGGAATAATTTACTGTGTAATTCATGGCATTACCATAAAGTTATCTAACAACTGTTACAAAATCTGTGAAACCTTGAGAGGAAAAATGTAAATATTAAGAATACATTATCTAATTTGGAGAAGCAAGGAACTATTAATCATCTTTCAGGATCTATTCAAATGTCATTGGCTTTGCCTTCCAAATTGTCAGTACCATTTTTATACAACTGTGTGGTGATCTACTTGATCTGCTTAGTACTTTGTTTGGTTTGCTAAGGGGAAGTGCTAAAACTGACAGCCAGCTGGTATTCCTGGAGAGTC
Organism: Crotalus tigris; assembly: GCF_016545835.1. Classification (NCBI taxonomy): domain Eukaryota; kingdom Metazoa; phylum Chordata; class Lepidosauria; order Squamata; family Viperidae; genus Crotalus; species Crotalus tigris. Next base: position 15,021 of record NW_024098000.1, on the reverse strand, counting down.
AGACTGACATAAACAGCATGATGGTATCATGACAAAAGCCCCACTTCTTTTATATGAGTGCTGTGATATCACATGTACAGTGAAAAGAGTGAAAGAGATACTGCTCTTGCTTCCTCCTTTTTTATCAGTAAGAGTCAAAACAAAACAAAACCCAAAAAAACCCTGCAGCAGCAAAAACAAAACTTTCACAATATGGAAGCAGAATTAAGAGGGCAATACTGTCAAGGAATTATGGTACCCCATCTTCATAAGAGAAAGAGAGATCTTATGAGTTAAGAAATGGAATGGAAAATCACTGTTATGCAACTAAAGAAATGATGCAATAAATTTATCATTAGAGCACAAGTCAACCTCTAAAATTAATCATCTCAGCATGCAGAAGCTCTATGTCATTATAGGGATCCATTAGAATGGTAATAGTCCCAGAATGGTACCACCCTTACATGTTATTTAATTATGTTCAGCTGCACACACACATACACAAAGATTTACTAGTTAGTCAGTATGTAGAACTAAAGATCGGGCTTATGCGAGCAACTATCTTTTGCAACTCAGTATGCCTCATCAATATACAATGAAACATCCCCACAGGACTTTCTAAAAAGACAGTATGCTATTAGAACACCTTAAATAAGATCCCAGTATACATTTCAGTATACATTATAGTAGCTTTAATCAGTCTTAAAAAAAAGAAAACCACTTTCCGAGGAACCTTAGGGAATTGCATTACAGTACAAGAAGGGACAAGAATTTTCAATTAGAAATTCCTATTTCCACATAAATTCCCTGAGTTGTTTTATAAAGCCATGGAAGCTCACAGTATTTTCTATTTAGTTAGCTTAAGGGAGTTCTAAAATCTGTGAATGTAAATTTAGTTTACAGTATTAAGAAGATTTTCAATTATTTCTAAGTCTCCAATGAGCAGAAAGAGGATATATATAGTGCATTCAGAAAGTATTCAGACCCCTTCACTTTTGTTAATTTTGTTGTGCTGAAGCCTGATTCTACAGTTGTTGAAAATCATTTTTCTCATTAAACCACACTCAATACCCCATAATGACAAAGTGAAAATAGAATTTTAGAAATGTCTGTAAATTTATTAAAAAGAAAAAACTGAAAGATCACATTGGCATAAGTATTCAGACCCTTCACTCAGTACTTTGTTGAAGCACATTGGGCAACAATTACAGTCTTTTTGGGTATGACACAACATATCTAATATTTCAGAATTGGATACAATTATGTATGATTACTTGAAGCCAAACTTTCAGATTATTAAATATTTTCCTCATTTTTATTAATGACTTGGCAAGGTGGATTCTTTTGAATGAGATTCTTGAGAAGAAATTATTATGTAGATATGAATCTATATAAATAAATAACAAATTAACTGAGCAAATAATGGTGTTGAGATTTTGTAACAATTTTGCAGCACATATATAAATGAATTCCCTTTATCTGGTTCTGAAGCCCAACCAAATGTTCTTTGTGATTGATCATGATTTTCAGTTAGTAGGCACATCTATTGCATATCCCCTTTCCGTGGATATCTTTTGGAAGCCAAGTGGGATAAATGTTAAAACATGCATCATGACATTATAGCAGAAGTACTGTAATTTCAATCTTATATCAGATATCACAGGAAAGAGCTATGGAAGGGTAGGATTTATATTTAAGACATTAATATCTGTGTGTCATAATTATTGGCTCCTTATGGCTTGCTGCAGATGTCGCTGACCTTTGCTCTGACCTATATAATTCCAATTATATCAAAGTATACTAAAGTGCATAGTTAGGTATTTACAAATTTTCTTGAGCTTCTAGTCATCTACTTTATGCAAGTGATTTATTGTGATTTATTAATTGCAATGTTTGTGATTTTGGCAATAATATTATCTGTCTTTACAGTTTTATATGCAAGACTGTAGAGCAATACATACATTGCTACATGTACTATGATCAGAACTTATTCAAACTATATATGTTAAAAATTAATACCTTATAATGTTCTTTCATATAGATAAATATCTATATAGTGTTCTGTCAAACAGGTAAATATATATATAATGTTACTTATGGTATGATGAGATATTCAGCCAAATACATTCAACATTACATATTAGGAAAAAAACTGTTGTATTAAAGACTAAAATTTGGCTACAGAGAGCAAGTCTGTGCTAGTTACTAGATATTAACTAACTGGAAATGTCTGGAAAATAACCCTCTTAGAACCTATGATTTATGTACCCTGAAGGATATTGCTTTAAAGAAGTTTGTATTTTTAGAAATCCTTCCAGATTATTTTCTTTAATAGCAGCCACTATGTTCACGTTTATTAGCATGCTGTAAATCAAATCTAGAGCTGAAGTTTATTTGTGAGACTTTTTCCTGCTGTTGGCAATTACCTCTCTGATCTAAAGTCAATGTTATAGCACCACACTTCTGCAGATTTTAAAATAAGTGACATCAATTCTTTCTTGTGCTTTTATCTTCTTTTTTTTAACCCATCCAATCAACCTAATATCCCAAAGTACTGAAGTTGTTGGTCAGCATAGCTTTCTCTTTTGACACAAACACTGGACATCTCTTTACATATTCAACCATGTCAAAAGAGAGTAATATATGGAACTATTACATTTTTCCTGAACATAAAACTCAGGAGTACATCCATAATGTGTTCTTGGCAAAGATGTAGAAGCAAATCGTCACTGCTTTCTTTTCAATTGACCACCCTGCTTCCCATTCCCTTCTTCATTTTTTCAATCTAATTGATAGGACCAACCCTAATTCTTCCCTGTATTTAAGTTTTTCTTCAACCTTGTTTGAATAGAAACAAACCTCTGCCTCCATTTCTGTGTGGCAGAAGGCATTATCTATGAGTATTACTATGGGGATCCAATATATAAGAAGTAGCCATCAATTTTCTTTTCTTTTTTAATGCAAATTGTCCATTTCAGCTTGTTAATAATTTCAGCTAGTGTATGTTTTGTTTTGTTTTGTTTTTGCTCACAATTTTCTACTGTATTATACTGTATATTGGAGCTTAAAGAATGACTTTCCCAAGTTATCCAGTGAGCTTTTGTGGTTAAGAAATTGGATCCCACTTCTAGCCAACACTATAATCCATATACTTCATTGGCTTTCTATAATATCAAAAATAATAAAATTGGGTTATACAATTTATTGCAATCATATTTTAAACAGTAGGAGTTGCAAATCCAGAAGAACCCTCAAGTCATGAATCATTTAGCACAGAGACACCAGTATTATTAATTTATATTATTAACTAACACAGTATTAAAACAAAGTTCTCAAACATGGCAAAGATGCTCCAGCAGAGAAATTAGCAGGATCTGACTGGTGAACGAGAATGTGATGTTCATTAATTACTGGGAACTGTTTGGACCCAAAATTTGGTGGGCCAATCAGAATCATTGAAGGGTGGCTCAACTTCTGTCTCCTCTTCAGCGAAGTTGATGGCAGTAGGAGTAGTTTACAATCCCTCAGCCCTGCTAACATCAATACCTGCCTTTCCTTGGCCTTCCCTTGTCACATGGTCATTCTCCCACAACTGCTTCTACTCCTACTCCTATCCCTAACCCTAACTTTTTCTTTCTCCCTCACACCAGGCCTGGTTACCCAGCTCGGCTTCCCCCATTCCATTATTAACTAGCAAAATTGTAAAAGGTTTTTACAATTTAAAATCTCTTCTTATTATAAAATTAGGAGATAATTTGATTAAAATCATGGCCAGTCTGCCTTATTTGAATTTTTAGCTTAGAAATCTACTTTCTAGCCTCAAAAATAATTTTTTTTAACAGAGGGATTATGGAATATATATGTGTTATGTGTCTGTGTTTCATAACACAAATATAATATTTTCTGGAATGGAGATCAAATTAGATCTCATGCCTTGTTTAGAATGCCAATATTCAAATTATCTAAAAACAAAGTGTCTTAATCAGTACAATAATAATTTTAATCATCATTAAAAAAAGCTTTCATCTGTGAATAAAATGCAAAGGCATACAATAATTAGTGCTGAAAAGAAAAAAATCTTTAGTGACAACCATAATCATAACTACAAACATCCTCTGTACTTAAATAAATCAACAGACAGAAAAAACTAATGTTTGAATAAAATTAAAGGGAAAGAAACCTTTGTTTTTATGGATTCTTGGTTTAAGCATGCCATGGAGAGTTATTTTTTCCCCTACCTCTTAAGATATGAGCATGAGAGAAAGAGAAAAGAGAGAAGTGGAGAGGAACAAACCCTATCTTCATGAAAATATGTAACTACTATAAAATATAACAAATTAAACCTCCAGGTGTATAACTCATTTCTCAGCAAAACATTGTGATATTCCTGTGACACTCTAGATACCCATTTATTGTTTATAACCTAGCTCTTTCTGGGTCATAGAATTTCCTCACAAACAATATCCAGTATCTCTGTTCCTCTCTATATGTTTTGCTGTCTCCCTCCATTAATTGGCTATGTGCAGTGGTGGGATTCAGCCGGTTCACACCACTTCAGCAGAACTGGTAGGTAATTTTTTGTTGCCCAGACCCAGAATGGACTTCTGGAAATGGCATCCACACAGAGAACCAGTTGTTCACATATTTGAATCCCACCACTGGCTATGTGGTATGATTAATTAAAATATGGAAATATAGTTTCATTTGCTTTCTCCCTCATAGTCCAAGATTTTTGCACTCCTAAGTTGTTTTAATGTATTACCACAATCATACATGTGACAGAAATGCAGAAGTACATTACTATGTACTGCTTTTTTTTCAGCACCTCATTTTGACTCTCCTCCAAGTTCTGGCTTCAGGGAGATGTGGTAAAAGAAAGAGGGTGTTCATCAGTGGAAGGGGGGGGGGAGACTTCCTTTTCTGGCCACCTTGATAAAACAGGCACAGACTGACAGACAGTTTGCACAGCAGAGAAGTGTTAGCTGAAGTACAAAGAAATTCTCTGGTATCTGTAAGAGAATTTCCTTCCTCCACTGCTCCACTATTACTGTTCCACAGCATATGGGCAGATGCTAAGAGCTTGAACCCTACTACTACCCAAGCTAAAATGATCATGGAAAGAAATCACCAGTGTCTGAAAGGGAGGGTTTGTGTCTACAACAGCCATTAGGGGCCAATGGGAACTAGGCTGCTGTTGTCACTGAAGGACATCAATTATGCATACAGCAATTCTTGTGTCAAAAGATGGAAAGCACCAAATTTATATATCAGCTAAATATGTTAGGTATTCTGAGCTATGGATGAGGTAAAGACTATGTCATGAGGACATTCCTTAAAAGTTGGTTAGCAAGGCATCTTCAAGCCAAAGGATAATCCATTAGCTGTGGACATATACCCACACTTCATTTATTACAATCGTTCTTTAAAAATCCAGAGAGAGAAAGAGAGAGAGAGACAGAGAGAGAGAGAGAGAGAGAGAGAGAGAGAGAGAGAGAGAGAGAGAGAGAAACAAAACAGCTGCTTAATTTTGGCTCAGCTGATTTCTGCATCTTTGAGATGGTAATATGGCATCATATTCTTGTCAGCATTGGGATTACTTAAATCATTTAAATTCAAAAGAATAGATGAAATGTACTGCCTTCTCCTCCAAAGAAATATGATGACATAACATCACAATGACAGTGAGCTTTTACTTTGCATTCCTGCTGAATATACTCTATTTGATTATTCTTCTACTCTCTCTGTACCCCCAACCCACCCAAATTATACTTTACACAAAGTGTCTTTCTAATGAGTTAGTTGAATGAAGATTTTTTTGCTGTGAGATATTTTTACAGGAATAATAGATTATGGACTAATATGGACATCAGCAAGAGGAACACATTGTTAAACAGTTTATTTCCAGCAATGACTTCTCCCTCTGAAGATTTTAAAACCTCACTTATTTTTAACTGCCTTGGTTATATATTCAGGCAATTAATCTTTTCATGGCTTCCTTTTGACAGAATCTTTGCTTCTCTGGAAATATTGATGAATATTGACCTTCATAACCCAGTCTCCTCTGTGCATATTTTTAAGACCTAAGGAAAATAAGACTCAAACTGGAGTTCTTGTTTTTCAGTCGTAAACTGTCCCTTCTGAAAAACAGATACAAAAGGAGTTTTCTAGAAGGTAAGAAAGTCTTCAGATATTCAGATATCAGTTGAGTCACCAAGACTCACTCAGTTTCAGCAAGAAGCAGAATAAGGGCTGCTGGCCTTTTGAAGAAGTAAATATTTATGTCTTTAAAATATAGCAGAATCTATTTCCCAGCCAGCATTGTTTGATGGTTTGCTATGAATAAAGTCAAAGCAATTCTATTATGGATGTGCACTTCTTCTTTGCTCAAATCTTACTATAAGTAGTAACCAACAGAAATGAAACATGTGGACATTATCTATTTTCTTTATACAGTATAATTAGGTTCTATGTTAAAGCACAGAGACTGATGATTCATTAAGAGCAGGGGGAAGATAGCAGTGCTCTGAATGCTTCAAAGCTATGAACAAAATAACTGTTTCATTCTGAGTTCTGAATGGGATTTAATATTTTTGAAATGGAAAAGTGAACTTTTTTCTCATTCAAGTAAGGGAAGAGGAATAACAGGAATGTCATAATGGAATTCATAGAACAATCACTTTATTTTTTTAAGTGAAATAGGAAATAAAATAACTATAGCTACTGCCTCTCATTTTTGTCCTGATGCCCTTTTCCTCTACATATCTTCACCCTTGTACAAATGAAGGACTGAGAAACATCTAATCCATGATATTTTTATTGATTTTCTTTTCTTAAGTACTTTATAATCTAAAAGCATAATCCAGATGTCAAATATTAGGATTCAAGCTCCAATGGAGTCTACAGGAAAATGCATGGTCAAGATGAAGCCCAGAGTTCAAACCAGGGAGGCAGAATAAATGTTCCCAGAATTCAGCAGCAATTTAAACAAATATACACCCTTATCTAAGCATGAAATCCATCAATATCTAACAGATGTTTTGATCTCGGTTTGTTCATTTGCAGAGAGTCAGACATAACTTTTAAATCCCATGTCAAACAAACAAAAGTATATATGGCTCTATGACACTTTTTTTATATATATAAAAGGATGCTCTACCAATTTAAGGAATAGTAATTTTTACCACATGAAGAGGTATCACTTTTGAAAGTACCTGATCACCTTTGTCTGGGCCCAGAAAATTAAATAGGTTCAGCTTTATTTAGCATTTGATTGGAGACCTCCAGGGAATACCAGGACTGTATGTAACTTTGAACAATTGGAAAACATTAAAAATGCAACAGTAAACTATTTTTATATACAGTATGTCAGGTCCCCAAATCTTTCTTGTCTCCCTTCCATATATATAGAGAGAAATCATCCAGATGCCCCAAACTCTATAGTCTCAACAAGATATTTATATATATATGTAGGTCTTTGGTTGTTCAGGTTTTCTCCCGCGTAAAATTGGAAGTGTCTTGGTGACGTTTCGATGAAGTCCCATTTGTCATCTTCAGGCTGGTGTTTTCAGCTTTGTGCTTTGAGCAGCAATGTGTGGTCTTAGCTGTTTCTTCCTTTTAACTGCCAGTCGGGGTATGAACTGATTGGGTGGAAGCTTGGCTGTGTTCTGATTGGGTGGAGGTATGTTCTGAATGATTAGGGGCTTGGCTGTGCTCTGATTGGCTGGGGGTGTGTAGTTCGGGTTTTACTCTCACCAATGTACTAACATCCAATGGATTCCATAGAAATAAGATTACAAACCTAATCCAAAAAGAAACCCCCACTAAAATCCAAGACAAAGAACAAGAAAACGGCAAAGCCCTCCTCCCATACATAAAAGGCACCACAGACAGAATCAGTAAGATCCTCCAAAAACACAACATCAAAACAGCATTCTGCACAAACAGAAAAATATCCACCATCCTTAGAAACCCCAAAGATAAAACTGAATTAGAAAATCAAGGAGTATACGAAATCCCATGCACCACTTGTCCCACCACATACATTGGACAAACCAACAGAAGAATAAGTGCACGCATTGAAGAACATAAGAACTCAGTCAAAAAAGAGGAAACAACATCTTCCCTGGTCCAACACCTTAAAGCCACAGGACACGAAATTGACTTTAAAAATACCAGAACCATTGCCAAAAGTGAACATTTCAATAACAGAATAATCAGAGAAGCCATCGAGATAGAAAAACGCCCACACAGCATGAACAAGCAAAATGATACCTCCCGCCTACCAGCCATTTGAAAACCCGCCCTTATTGACAAACGACTCCCTAACACAAAAAATGATACCAGACCCACACTCACAAAAACCACACAGGAGGTCACCACCAAACATCCACGCAAAAAAACAAACCCAAAGCCACACTGACTATGAGGCACGACCACAAACCAGAAGCCAGACCACAGCTGCATCATTAGCCACTTTAAACCCCCCCAATCCATACATGAAGCAAACTGACACCCTCCATGAAGAGGAAGCACGACCACGAACGCGAAGCCAAAAAATAGCAAGGCAGCCCAAAATCTCAAACACCTCTGCAACTCAGACTAACCTGAGCACAACCAAACAGAACACTCCCCCAGCCAATCAGAGCACAGCCAAGCCCCTAACCATTCAGAACACACCTCCACCCAATCAGAACACAGCCAAGCTCCCACCCAATCAGTTCATACCCCACTGGCAGTTAAAAGGAAGAAACAGCTAAGACCACACATTGCTGCTCAAAGCACGAAGCTGAAAACACCAGCCTGAAGATGACGAATGGGACTTTGTCGAAACGTCACCAAGACACTTCCAATTTTACGCGGGAGAAAACCCGAACAACCAAAGACCTACATACAAATACCACGAAAACCTCAGCAAACATATATATATATATATGTTAAAATCAATAAATAGTCGAACACCAAGAGAATAAAATTATACAAAAGTTAAAAATGTTAAAACTTTTATTTACTAGACCTAGCTTTCGTCAAGAGCTCTTGACATCATCAGGATGTAAACGGCAGTCGTTGGGAGGGCTTATATGCAGCCTCCAATCATTTGTGCCCGGCTCTTGGATCGTGTCATAGGTCCCAGCTGTGTGCGTTGTAATCCAAGTGTGTGTCCTGCATTGGGGTGCGGTTCTTTCTTACCCCTTCTATATATGCTGTTATGTGTGTCTTTCTTGCTAGCTCTAAAATTAGCTGCGTGATAGCAGAGGCAGTTCTCCAGCAACTGGAACGTGAGGCTATGTCCCAGTACCAGCCCAAATTTGGGGCTCGGTACGTTGACGACACGTTTGTTGTCGTCAAATGATGCCAAAAAGCCAACTTTATGGGAATACTCAATTCAGTTTATCCGGATATTAGGTTTACGGTGGAGGAGGAGAGCCGGGGCTCAATAGCCTTCTTAGATGTACTTATCCAAAGAACACCAGAGGGCTTAGTACATATGAAGGTTTATCGCAAGCCCACCCACATGGACCGAATCCTCCACTATAACAGCAACCACCCAGTATCCCATAAAGTTGTCTGTATTAAAACGCTGTTCAAGCATGTACATTCGCATTGCAGCACGGTGGAGGCAAAAGAGGAAGAGAGGAGACATTTGTACCGGATCTGCCAACTCAATGAATATCCACTACAATTCATAAGACGTCACAGCAGGATACCCAGATATGACCACCAAGAAACCCCCCCCAAGGACAATTAACACGCATTTCCCTACCGTATATTCATAACCTGTCTGAAGCCACAGCCAGACTGCTGGCCCCCCATGGCATAAGAGTGGCACATAAACCTGACCAGACCCTGCGGTCAAAGATCATGCACCCAAAGATCCCCTTCCCACCGCAGAAAGGTGTGCGGTGGTTTATAAAATTGATTGCATGGGTTGCCATAGTAATTATGTAGGGGAAACATCAAAAAGGCTGAAGACCCGCCTACATGAACATAAGTTGGCAATCAAGAGGGGCGAACAATACTCGCAGATCTGGTCACATATGGCCGAAAGTGGCCATAACTTTGATTTTGACCACACACAAATCTTGGCCTGTGATGCCACAAAGGGGGCCTGCCTATTAAAGGAGGCCTGGTTTTCGGGGAAAAATTCCATTAATTGCCATATAGACATGTGTCCGGCACAACGGACCTTACAAACATGGCACATGAACTGTCGCTTGAATCGCTGGAAAAGATCTAGGCATCGATCACATGTGTGGGAGAAGAATAGGACACCCACACACACACAACATGACCAAATGGACATTCCCTTGGCTTCGGACCAAGACGGTAGGACTCTGAAAAATCCCCCAAAAATGACAAGCAGCCACCAGAAACCCGACTGTCAACTATGGAATAACTTCCCGACGAACGGAGCGAGTGGAGGTGTTTTGACAACTGAATTGCAGCAGGAAAGAGAGAGCAAGCCCCCCCCCAATCGGTTCAATAGGAGAAATACGGAAATATTTCCGTATGTGGGGGGAGGAATAGGAAATACAGCATACGATAGAACACTCGGACTACAATCGCACATGTCGGGGGGAATGATTCACCCCCCGGGGAGTGAAACGGACACTCTCGTTACGTTAGTTGGGCTGGGATGTGAGAGGGAGGTGGCGCAGCAGTTAGAGTGCAGTACTGCAGGCCACTAGAGTGCAGTACTGCAGGCCACTTTAGCTGACTGTGTTCAGCAGGTCAGCGGTTCAAATCTCACCGGCGCATGATTGACTCAGCCTTCCATCCTTCCGGGGTAGGTAAAATGAAGACCCAGATTGTTGGGGGCAATGTAAATATATATATATATATACATTGCTTACTGGTGTACATCGCTTAGAGAGTGCTTGCACTTAAAGTGGTATATAAGTCTCATAAAATAAATAAATAAATAAATAAATAGCTCCGTGGTGATTGATCCCTTTGGAGGACAGAAGACTATGAATGGAGCGTGCCTGAGAGATTCTCTGATGAAGGATGAGGATGGAAGCCCCAAATGGAATGAGCAACGGGCTGACCGGTTACGAGCTAGGCAATGCCTTACTGACATGCACACACTCTGGAACAACTCCTCCCAAGAATATAGGAAGGAGAGTGATGATAGACCCAAGGGAGTGATGGAAAGGAATAGGAAGGGGAGTGGTGCAGGACGGGATGGCACACGGGGGCTACGATCCGAGAGAACAGGAGGAATGGAACGTGGCTCGGAGGGGATGGTTGGAGGAACTAGAAGGAAGCAGAAAACAGCAACTGCCGCCCATGACAGACAGAATCACAAACGGGAAACTAGTGAAACTGCAAGGAAAGGGAAAATACCCCAGCTAATTTTAGAACTAGCGAGAAAGACACACGTAACAGCATACGTAGAAGGGGTAAGAAAGAACCGCACCCCAATGCAGGACACAGACTTGGATTACAACGCACACAGCTGGGACCTATGACACGATCCAAGAGCTGGGCACAAATGATTGGAGGCTGCATATAAGCCCTCCCAACGACTGCCGTTTACACCCTGATGATGTCAAGAGCTCTTGACGAAAGCTAGGTCTAGTAAATAAAAGTTTTAACATTTTTAACTTTTGTATAATTTTATTCTCTTGGTGTTTGACTGTTTATTGATTTTAACATGAACATACCCAAGAGTCATATTTTTACTTGCATAGCTGATATATATATATATATATATATATATATATATATATATATATATATATATATATGTATGTATGTATATATATCCCACGTAAAATTGGAAGTGTCTTGGCGACGTTTCGACGAAGTCCCATTCGTCATCTTCAGGCTGGTGCTTTCAGCTTCGTGCTTTGAGCAGCAATGTGTGGTCTTAGCTGTTTATTCCTTTTAACTGCCAGTGGGGGTATGAACTGATTGGGTGGGAGCTTGGCTGTGTTCTGATTGGGTGGAGGTGTGTTCTGATGGTTAAGGGGCTTGGCTGTGCTCTGATTGGCTGGGGGAGTGTTCTGTTTGGTTGTGCTCAGGTTAGTCTGAGTTGCAGAGGGGTTTAAGATTTTGGGCTGCCTTGCTATTTTCTGGCTTCGCGTTCGTGGTCGTGCCTCCTCTTCATGGAGGGTGTCAGTTTGCTTCATGTATGGATTGGAGGGGTTTAAAGTGGCTAATGATGCAGCTGTGGTCTGGCTTCTGGTTTGTGGTCGTGCCTCGTCATCGGTGTGGCTTTGGGTTTGTTTTTTGCGTGGATGTGTGGTGGTGACATCCTGTGTGGTTTTTGTGAGTGTGGGTCTGGTATCATTTTTTGTGTTAGGGAGTCGTTTGTCAATAAGGGCGGGTTTCCAAATGGCTGGTAGGCGGGAGGTATCATCTCGCTTGTTCATGCTGTGTGGGCGTTTTTCTATCTCGATGGCTTCTCTGATTATTCTGTTATTAAAATGTTCACTTTTGGCAATGGTTCTGGTATTTTTAAAGTCAATTTCATGTCCTGTGGCTTTAAGGTGTTGGACCAGGGAAGATGTTGGTTCCTCTTTTTTGACTGAGTTCTTATGTTCTTCAATGCGTGCACTTATTCTTCTGTTGGTTTGTCCGATGTATGTGGTGGGACAAGTGGTGCATGGGATTTCGTATACTCCTTGATTTTCTAATTCAATTTTATCTTTGGGGTTTCTAAGGATGGTGGATATTTTTCTGTTTGTGCAGAATGCTGTTTTGATGTTGTGTTTATGGAGGATCTTACTGATTCTGTCTGTGGTGCCTTTTATGTATGGGAGGAGGGCTTTGCCGTTTTCTTGTTCTTTGTCTTGGATTTTAGTGGGGGTTTCTTTTTGGATTAGGTTTGTAATCTTATTTCTATGGAATCCATTGGATGTTAGTACATTGGTGAGAGTGTGTAGTTCGGGTTTTAGGTGTTGTTCGTCAGCTAAGCGTTTTGTTCTGGAGATGAGTGTCTTGGCTACAGAGTTGATCTGTGCTGGGTGGTGGTGTGAGAGAGCGTGCAGATAGCGGTTTGTGTGTGTTTTCTTCTGGTAGATGGTGTGTCCTAGGGAGCCATTGGATTTCTTGTAGACTAAGACATCCAGGAAGGGAAGTTGGTTGTTAGCTTCTGTTTCCATGGTGAACTGTATTTTGGGGTGTAGGCTGTTGAGGTGTGTGAGGAAGTTGTCCAGTTTTTCTTTCCCATGTGGCCAGATTATGAAGGTGTCGTCTATATATCTGAGCCAGAGTTTGGGTTTGTGATCCGATTTTTCTAGAGCTTGGGTTTCAAAGTGTTCCATGTAGAGGTTGGCAATGACAGGTGAGAGGGGTGATCCCATGGTTGCTCCTTCTGTTTGTTTGTATTTTTGTCCATTATAGATGAAGTATGTGTTGGATAGGCAGTGGTTGGTCAGATCTAAGATGTGTTTGGGAGGGTTATATTTGTTTTGAATAGCTGTCAAGGCTTCTTTGATAGGCACTTGGGTGAAGAGGGATATGACATCGAAGCTCACTAGTAGGTCGCTGGGCTGTAAGTTTTGTTTCTTTATGATCTCTATAAACTGGAATGAGTTTTTTACGTGTGAGGTGATGGATTCTGCATAGGGCTGTAGTTGTTTGGCGAGAAATTTGGCTAGGTTTTGTAGAGGTGAGCCTATGGAGCTGACTATAGGTCTGAGTGGGGTTCCTTCTTTGTGTATCTTGGGGAGACCATAGAGTTTGGGGCATCTGGATGATTTCTCTCTGGGAATGATTCTTTGCTGGATCTCTTCGCTAATGGGGGAGGCTTTTATTTTGGATCTGGTGGTTTTTTCCAGGTAGGTGGTGGGATCTGTATTTAGGGGTTTGTATGTGGAGTCTTGGAGTAGGTTGGTTAATTTGGTTTGGTAGTCAGATGTGTTCATTATGCTGGTGTCTTCTCTGGCTCAGATACGTAGACGACACCTTCAGAAAACGGCAAAGCCCTCCTCCCATACATAAAAGGCACTACAGACAGAATCAGTAAGATCCTCCATAAACACAACATCAAAACAGCATTCTGCACAAACAGAAAAATATCCACCATCCTTAGAAACCCCAAAGATAAAATTGAATTAGAAAATCAAGGAGTATACGAAATCCCATGCACCACTTGTCCCACCACATACATCGGACAAACCAACAGAAGAATAAGTGCACGCATTGAAGAACATAAGAACTCAGTCAAAAAAGAGGAACCAACATCTTCCCTGGTCCAACACCTTAAAGCCACAGGACATGAAATTGACTTTAAAAATACCAGAACCATTGCCAAAAGTGAACATTTTAATAACAGAATAATCAGAGAAGCCATCGAGATAGAAAAACGCCCACACAGCATGAACAAGCAAGATGATACCTCCCGCCTACCAGCCATTTGGAAACCCGCCCTTATTGACAAACGACTCCCTAACACAAAAAATGATACCAGACCCACACTCACAAAAACCACACAGGATGTCACCACCACACATCCACGCAAAAAACAAACCCAAAGCCACACCGATGACGAGGCACGACCACAAACCAGAAGCCAGACCACAGCTGCATCATTAGCCACTTTAAACCCCTCCAATCCATACATGAAGCAAACTGACACCCTCCATGAAGAGGAGGCACGACCACGAACGCGAAGCCAGAAAATAGCAAGGCAGCCCAAAATCTTAAACCCCTCTGCAACTCAGACTAACCTGAGCACAACCAAACAGAACACTCCCCCAGCCAATCAGAGCACAGCCAAGCCCCTAACCATTCAGAACACACCTCCACCCAATCAGAACACAGCCAAGCTCCCACCCAATCAGTTCATACCCCCACTGGCAGTTAAAAGGAAGAAACAGCTAAGACCACACATTGCTGCTCAAAGCACGAAGCTGAAAACACCAGCCTGAAGATGACGAATGGGACTTCGTCGAAACGTCGCCAAGACACTTCCAATTTTACGCGGGAGAAAACCCGAACAACCAAAGACCTACATACAAACACCCGCGAAAACCTCAGAAAAAAATATATATATATATATATATATATATATATATATATATATATATATATATA
>NW_024097999.1:0-1730 GCF_016545835.1 Crotalus tigris | reverse complement strand
GTTCTTCTTTTTGTTCGGTAAAGATAAGAATGTCGTCCAAGTAAACAAGGACCCCCTTAAACAGGTGCTCCCTTAGAACGTCATTGATTAATTGCATAAAGACTGCAGGGCCCCCTTGTAATCCAAATGGCAAGACTTTGAATTGATAGCAACCCATGGGGCAGTTAAATGCAGTCTTCCATTCGTCCCCTTCCTTGATTCTCACGCGATAGTAAGCTTCCCTTAGGTCTAGTTTAGAAAAAAATTTTCCCTGTCGATAGGTGTGACAGCATGTCTTTCATGAGGGGCAGCGGGTATAGGTTGCTTTCACTGATTGTATTCAGAGCCCTAATAACTCCCAAGCAAAATATAACGTTAAAGAGCCATCCCTTCTTCTCTCCTACTAAAAAGGACACCGCGGGCAGCCACTTTAGGCTTAGCTGGTTCAAGAAAACCTCTCTCCAGGTTTTTTTTTTATCAAATCTTTCCATTTCCTCCTTCTCCTTGGGCTCATGGAGTATATCTGGGCTTCGGGGAGTTTGCCCCAGGCTTGAATCAATGGTACAGTATGTGGGCGGGGGGGGAAGCTCATTCGCCCTCTCTCACTGAAGGACTTCAGCATAGCTGCAAGGTCCCTATATTCCTTGGGTACTTCCTGTTAATCTTTTTTCCTCTCTATCGGATGCTTTTTCGTATTATTGATTCTGGTAGCCTCTCTTGGGGTTTTAAGTCCATAGGGTCCCCTTCGGGAATTTGATTTCTGTCGTTCTCCAATTACCCAGGGGTTCCATTTTTTCAACCATTCCAGCCCTAGAATCATTGGGCATTCCATACCTGGGGTCACCACAAACGTTAAGTCCTCTTCATGGTTGCCCAGGGAGAGATGTATTGGCAAAGTGGCTAGGGTAGCTGGCACCCCCCATGCTATGGATCCATCTAGCTGGCCAAATGAGATTGGTTGTTCCAGTCTCCTGGATGGGATGCCCAGATTCCCCACTAGTGTTGGGCTAATGAGGCAGCGGCGTGCAGCCAGGAGTCTATAAGGCTTTCACCTTTCACAGCTTCGGGCCAGGGGAGGGGATTAATATAGTTCACTGTTTTTGACGATGGAGGTGTGACTGGTTCAACCTTAACAGGGGTTCGACTTCACCAGAGCTGTCCATATGAGGGCATCACCGTCCCTGTGGTTGTTAGGTGGGAGTTCTTTCCCCTTGGTGAGCAGAGGTGGGGTTCTGCAATTTCCATCATTTTCATGGCTGTTTCTTTGGCTTAGCTGAATACCTCTGGGTTTGTTGCATTGGGGATCTGTCTGTGGTTTGTGCTGGGGGGCATATTGAGCCGGCATTCTCACAGCTCTCGAGAATGCCTTTCTCTTCGCACTTGAAACACCCCATTTGCTTCTTGGCTGTATCCGATGATTTCACCGGTTGGTGTGTCAGCTCAGGCGGGGGGCGGCTCCATTGTTTTCCTCGGCGGTGCCTCTTAAATATGTCGATCTCTGCTTCCTCTGCCAAGACGTACCATTCCTCAAGTCGATGTGGGTCCCCTCGGGGCAGGCAAGCATCATATAGATCATAGTTTAGTCCGTCTTTGAAACGGCCAAGGAGGATGTCTTTTGGCCAATTCAGTTTGCTGGCAATGGCCCGGAATTCTTGTGTATACTCAGCCACTGGGCGTTTGCCCTGCCTCATCGTTGTTATTCTTTCACGGGCTTTGCGATCAGCCAGGGGGTCTTCAAATCGTCTTCTCAA